>NC_057807.1:480198991-480234320 GCF_018294505.1 Triticum aestivum | reverse complement strand
GCTCACTGTTCATCCAATCAATTGGCTTCAGTTAGCAGCAGTAGCGAAGGAATCGCTCGATCAAGTTCAGTTAACAGCCATCGATCGATCGCTCAGCTTCAGTAACGTATAGCATGCAGTGCAATCGCTCGGGTTCTGTTAGAGCCAACGCCTCGCACACACGTGCGTACATGTACGAGAGAAACGCGCCTCGCTCGGCCCCCAACCTCCCACCGTAACCAGCAACTCCCTGAAATTTTCCTCGCCCTCGCTTCTACCATGGTTTTTTCCGTCATGGACGGCCCAAAGGATGTCATGCAGCTGCGTCTCCGGCCCGCCCAGGATGAAAAGCCCATTTTCTGTCATGTTTTTTTGTCATAGAAGTAGGAGCCCACCACATCTATGATGACCGGGTTTTGTCACAATTATCGTCATAGAAGTGTCATATGTATGTCAGAATTTTTTCGTTCGGCCAAAAATGTCACGGATGTGTCTTCTTTTTTGTAGTGAAACTACTTGAAATCAAAACTTCAAACTACTAAATCAAGACACTACTAAAAGGATCGAGCTAAATAAAGCGGTAAAGATAGGAGTGTGATGGTGATACGATACCGGGGCACCTCCCCCAAGCTTGGCAGTTGCCAAGGGGAGTGCCCATACCCATATGATTATTTCCGCGGGGGTGGTGAAGGTGGTGATGATGGTGGTGGAGTTGTTGCATTTTTCTTCTCTAGCTTGCGTCTGAGGCTAAATTTTTCCTCCCTCAGATCCTCATTCTCGAGCTCAAGTTTCATTATCTTTTTGCATAGTGCTGCCTTGCTGTCCTGCAAAAAACGTGGTGGGATAGATTGGACCTTAGGGAGGCTTGACTTCTTGAACTCCACATGCATATCACCAGGTTGAGGTAGTGGATCGTCCTCTTCATCGGAGCTTGTCTCCTCCTTCCCCTTTGGATCACAGTCTTCTTCTTCCTCCGTGGTCCAGCCATAATGTTCCACATCCCCATATACTTTTGGGTTTGCGATATAATCAACCATGTAGCTCTCCCCCTCCGAATCTTGGGACGACATCTTGTTCCAAATCTGCAACAGGAACAGCTCAAAACGAAAACAGAGGATATTTGCGTGATACAGTGGTTAAAATCTTTCGGAGTATATATATAATGAATTTTTACCGACCAAAATACGTAACGTGCAAGAAAACGGAGTCCGGGAAGCACACGAGGTGCCCACGAGACAGGGGGCGCGCCCTACAGGGGGGGCGCGCCCTCCACTCTCGTGGGAGCCGCATGTCCCTTTTGGACTACTTCTTTCTTCGTAAAATTCTAAAATAATCCAAAACTAATAAAAATTGCCATTGGAGTTGTTTTGGAGTCGGTTTACTTACCGTACCACATACCTATGCCTTTTCGGAGTCTGGAACATTCTGGAAAGTGTCCCTTATGTATTCTTAAGGGGTTACGGTTTCAATAATATTAGTTTCAACATTGATAGGATTACCTAAAATATAGTGTTTAATTCTTTGACCGTTTACCACCCTCGGATTCGTGCCTTCGAAGTTGTTGATTTTTATAGCACCAGAATGGTAGACCTCCTCGATAATGTAGGGACCTTCCCATTTTGAGAGAAGTTTTCCTGCAAAAAATCTTAAATGAGAGTTGAATAATAACACATAATCTCCTACATTAAACTCACGCTTTTGTATCCTCTTATCATGCCAGCGTTTGACTTTTTCTTTGAAAAGCTTGGCATTCTCATAGGCTTGGGTTCTCCATTCGTCAAGTGAGCTAATATCAAATAACCTCTTCTCACCGGCAAGTTTGAAGTCATAATTGAGCTCTTTGATAGCCCAATATGCCTTATGTTCAAGTTCAAGAGGTAAATGACACGCTTTTCCATAAACCATCTTATAAGGAGACATACCCATAGGATTTTTTTTATGCAGTTCTATAGGCCCATAATGCATCATCAAGTTTTTTGGACCAATTCTTTCTAGATCTGTTCACAGTCTTTTGCAAAATTAATTTGAGCTCTCTATTGCTCAACTCTACTTGACCACTAGACTGCGGATGATAAGGAGATGCTATTCTATGATTGACATCATACTTAGCAAGCATCTTACGGAAAGCACCATGAATAAAATGTGAACCACCATCAGTCATAAGATATCTAGGGACTCCAAACCTCGGAAAAATAACTTCTTTAAGCATTTTAATAGAAGTGTTATGATCAGCACTACTAGTTGGAATAGCTTCTACCCACTTAGTAACGTAATCAACAGGAACCAAGATATGTGTATAACCATTAGAGGCAGGAAAAGGCCCCATATAATCAAAGCCCCGAATGTCAAACGGTTCAATAACAAGAGAGTAATTCATAGGCATTTCTTGACGTCTACTAATGTTACCTATTCTTTGACATTCATCACAGGATAAGACAAACTTACGAGCATCTTTGAAAAGAGTAGGCCAATAAAAACCAGATTGTAGTACCTTGTGTGCAGTTCTATCTCCAGCGTGGTGTCCTCCATAAGATTCAGAGTGACACTTACGTAGAATCTGTTCCTGTTCATGCTTAGGCACACAACATCTAATAACACCATCTACTCCTTCTTTATAAAGGTGTGGATCATCCCAAAAGTAATGTCTTAAATCATAAAAGAACTTTTTCTTTTGCTGGTATGTGAAACTAGGCGGTATAAATTTAGCAACAATGTAATTAGCATAATCAGCATACCAAGGAGCAGTACGAGAAGCATTGACGGGGTTCATCGGGAAAGCTATCATTAATAGGCAGTGGGTCATCAAGAACATTCTCTAACCTAGACAAGTTATCTACAACGGGGTTCTCAGCTTCCTTTCTGTCAATAATATGCAAGTCAAATTCTTGGAGCAAGAGAACCCATATAATGAGTCTAGGCTTAGCATCTTTCTTTTCCATTAGATATTTAATAGCAGCATGATCAGTGTGAATAGTAACTTTGGAATCAACAATATAAGGTCTAAACTTATCACATGCAAACACAACTACTAAGAACTCTTTTTCAGTAGTAGCATAATTTCTCTAGGCAGTATCAAGAGTCTTACTAGCATACTGGATAACATTCAATTTCTTATCAACTCTTTGCCCAAGAACAACACCTACAGCATAATCACTAGCATCGCACATAATTTCAAAAGGTAAATTCCAATCACGTGGCTGAACAATAGGTGCAGTGATCAAAGCTTTCTTAAGTGTTTCAAAAGCTTCTACACAATCATCATCAAAGACAAAAGGAATATCTTTTTGCAATAAATTAGTCAGAGGCCTAGAGATTTTAGAAAAGTCCTTAATGAACCTCCTAGAAAAACCGGCATGACCAAGGAAACTTCTTATACCTTTTATGTCCTTGGGACATGGCATCTTTTCAATAGCATCAACTTTGGCTTTATCAACTTCAATACCTCTCTCGGAGATCTTGTGCCCCAAGACAATGCCTTCATTAACCATAAAGTGACACTTTTCCCAATTCAGGACGAGACTAGTGTCTTCACATCTCTGCAAAACTCGATCAAGGTTGCTCAAACAATCATCAAAAGAGGATCTATAGACAAAGAAGTCATCCATGAATACCCCACAAATCTTTTCACAAAAATCAGAGAATATAGCCATCATGCATCTTTGAAAGGTAGTAGGTGCATTACATAAACCAAAAGGCATACGTCTATAAGCAAAAGTACCAAAAGGGAAAGTAAAAGTAGTTTTAGATTGATCCTTCGCTGACACAGGAATCTGAGAAAAACCAGAATAACCATCTAGAAAGCAAAAATGTGTGTGTTTGGATAGCCTTTCTAGCATTTGATCAATAAAAGGTAAAGGGTAATGATCTTTCTTGGTAGCTTTATTTAACTTACAGAAATCAATTACCATCCTATAACCTATAATAATTCTTTGCGGGATCAATTCATCTTTACCATTAGGAACGACGGTAATACCTCCCTTTTTAGGGACACAATGGACAGGGCTTACCCATTCACTATCAGCAACGGGATAAATAATACCTGCCTCAAGGAGCTTTAGTATCTCCTTTCTTACCACTTCCTTCATCTTGGGATTTAATCGTCTTTGAGGATCTCTAACTGGTTTGGCATCGTCGTCCAATGTAATTTTGTGTTGACATAACATGGGACTAACGCCCTTAAGATCATCCAGAGTATATCCAATAGCTGCTCGATGCTTCTTCAGAGTTTTCAATAATCTTCCTTCTTCCTTCTCTGAAAGGTTAGCACTAATAATAACATGATATATTTCTTTTTCATCAAGATAAGCATACTTGAGATTATCGGGTAATGGTTTGAGTTCAAACATGGGATCACCCTTGGGTGGAGGGGGATCCCCAAGAATTTCAACGGGAAGGTTATGTTTCAGCATATGTTCCTATTTAAGGAACACTTCATCTATTTCTTCCCTTTCCTTCATAAACATATCGTTTTCATGGTCTAGCAAATATTGTTCTAACGGATCAGTTGGAGGAACAGCAATGGAAGCAAGACCAATAATCTCATCCTTACTAGGTGGTTCCCTTTCACAAGGTTGTCTACTAAATTTAGCGAAATTAAACTCATGAGACATACCATCTATGCCAACCATGACAATATTCTTTTCACAATTAACCTTAGCACTAGCAGTATTCAAGAAGGGTTTACCAAAAATAATTGGACAAAAGGCATCTTGTGGGGAAGCAAGAACAAGAAAATCAGCAGGGTATTTAACCTTCCCACACAAAACTTCAACATCTCTAACAATCCCAACAGGTTTAATGGTATCCCTATTAGTAAGCTTAATAGTAACATCAATGTCTTCTAATTCAATGGGTGCAATGTCCTGCATAATTTCTTTATAAAGATCATAAGGTATCGCTAGCACTGACACCCATATCACATAAGCCATGATAACAATGATCTCCTACTTTAACGGAAATAACAGGCGTGCCTACGACAGGTCTACGTGTCTTAGTATCAGGTCTAGCAATATTAGCAGTCTCACCCAAGAAAGAAATAACATGCCCATCTAAGTCCTCATCCAAAAGATCTTTAACCATAGGAATACTAGGTTCAACATTAATTTCCTCAGGTGGTGTATAAGTCCTAGTATTACTCTTACAAACAATAGTCGAAGCTTTAGCATGATCTTTATCCTAACAGGAAAAGGAGGTTTTTCAACATAAGCAGTAGGAACAATAGGATCACTATAGGTAATAGTCTTTTCTTCGACTGTAATAGGTGCAACTACTTTCACTTCAACAGGAGGATTGTATTTAAACCACTTCTCTTTAGGGAGATCAACGTGAGTAGCAAAAGATTCACAGAAGGAAGCTACTATCTCAGAGTCAAGTCCATACTTAGCGCTAAATCCACGAAAAACATCGGTATCCATAAAAGATTTAACACAATCGAACTTAGGTGTCATACCTGACTCCTTACCATCGTCGGAACCCCAATCCTCAGAGTTGCGCTTAATTCTTTCCAATAAGTCCCATTTGAAATCAATAGTCTTCAGCATATAAGAACCAGCATAGGAAGTATCGAGCATGTTGCGATTATCAAGAGAAAGCCGAGCATAAAAATTCTGAATAATCATTTCCCGAGAGAGCTCATGATTGGGGCATGAATATAACATTGACTTAAGCCTCCCCCAAGCTTGGGAGATGCTTTCTCCTTTGCAAGGCCATAAATTATATATGTAATTACGATCACGATGAACAAGATGCATAGGATAGAACTTCTGGTGAAATCCCAACTTCAATCGCTTATAATTCCAAGATCTTGTATCATCACATAGCCTATACCATGTAGATGCATCTCCCTTCAAAGATAAAGGGAAGACCTTCCTTTTGACAACATCATCGGGAATACCTACAAGCTTAAATAATCCACAAACTTCATCCACAAAGATAAGGTGTAAATCGGGATGCAATGTTCCATCTCCTGCAAATGGATTAGCTAGCAGTTTCTCTATCATACCCGAAGGAATCTCAAAGTGAATATTTTCATAAAGTTCAGTAGGTTGAGGAGCAACTCTTTGCTCTTCTGGTTGGGGTGAAGATACCCCAAACAAGCCCCTCAACGGATTAGTTTCCATAGTGACAAGTAACAGAAAATTACAGCCCACTATATAAATGTTTCCTTACCAAGTTCCACTCACCAAAAGCGCTACACTCCCCGGCAACGGCGCCAGAAAAGAGTCTTGATGACCCACAAGTGTAGGGGACCAATTCTAGTCCTTTCGATAAGTAAGAGTGTCGAACCCAACGAGGAGCAGAAGGAAATGATAAGCGGTTTTCAGTAAGGTTTTCTCTGCAAGCACCGAAATTGTAGGTGATAGATAGTTTTGTGATAAGATAAATAGTAACGAGTAACAAGTAAATAAAGTAAATAAAGGGAAGCAAGGTGGCCCAATCCTTTATGTAGCAAAGGATAATCCTGGACAATTTCTAATAATGAGAAAGGAGCTCCCGAGGACACATTGGGAATTATCGTCAAGCTAGTTTTCATCACGTTCATATGATTCGTGTTTGGTACTTTGATAATTTGATATGTGGGTGGTGTCACACCCTAGCTAGCTTATGCATTAGAGTGTTGCATCATGTCTATTTCTTTCAGCAGAAACTTGAAATGGGGATGACAGAACCCCCAGCCCCCTCTGAATCCAACTAGGGTTTAATAAAAATATTTTCAATGAACCTGAAATGCCCTTCTAAAATGTCCATCATTTTTGTCTTGGTTCAGAACCTCTGCCAAAAGTGGTGCACAATTTTCTAGGTCATCCTAAGGTCTTTGAATTAAATCATAAGTATTTGAATTTGGACATTTAAAATCTATAAATATTTTAAATGTCCAAATAATCCTAAACTAAAATGTTCCATGTTGTTTATATTCTAAACAGTGGGCATGAGCAGTTTGGGGATTTTTGGAGTTGTTTAGGTATTTTTAGTAATTCCACAAAGTTACAGAAAATAATAGAAAACAGAAATAAAAAGAGAGAGAGGGAACTAACCTGGCAGCCCACCAGCCGGCCCAGCCAAGCAACCGCTCCAACGAGCTGCTTGCCTTCACCAGGCAGGCAGGCAGGTGCTCGACGGCGGCACCAGCGCGCGCCACGCAGCTGCCCGTCGCCCTGTTTCCTCCCCTCACCGTTGTGCTGGCCTAGGTGACCTCCACGTCGTGCCCCGAACCCCCTGGACACCTCACTCGTTCACCTGCCTCTCTCCCTCGCTCTCCCGCACCATGGCCGACGCCACCGCAGCCGCACCGTCGCTGTAGTCGCGCTCTCCGTCGTCCCTGCGCCGTGCCACCGTGTCCAGAAGCACCGCCGCCCTCCTCTTCTTCGAGCTAGCCGAGCCTCGAGCGCTCGCTTGCCCCGAGGCCTCTGCACCGACCTCGCCCGACTCCGCCATCGCCGGAGATCCCTTTTGCCGTCGCCGCCGCACCAGCTCGTCCCCGACCGCGCCGTCTGCTCCCTCGAGACCTCCGTGAGCACAGCTACCTCCTCCCCCTTCCTTTTCTCGCTCTCGTGCAGCACAGCGAGCACACGAAGCTTCACCGCATGCGCTGCCGCCGAGCTCGTCGCCGACGTGTCTCCGGCCAACCACCGGCCACACCACCCTGTCCAACACACTCACTGCGTCCCCAGGAGCCTAACGCACCCCACCACGAACCTCGCCGTGTCCCGTAGCCTCGGGTTCTTCCTCACCCGAACTCCGGCAACTGCCAAGGTCGTCGCCGGCGTCGTTTCCGGCCACCCCGAGCTCAACCACCACCACCAAGAGCTGCGGCTTGCTCCCAGCTACGCGTAGATGCCCTCCGCCGCTCATTTGGTCGCCGGAACACACAAATGCACTCTCGCCACCGTGTTTGGCCTCGCCGGTGGCTAAACGCCAGCGAGTTGACCCTGCTAACCCTTGTTTGACCACGGGTGAGCCCAGTTTGACCCCCTGGGTCAATGACAGGTGGGGCCCAACCCTGTTAACAAATTAGGATTAGTATTATCTAATAATTAGTTAAACTAATTACACTGACACACGGGACCCACTAGTCAGGTTTGACCTGGACTGTTCCGTTGACCACTGACGTCATCTTGGCGTAATGCTGATGTAGTAATTTATTTACTGGAATTATTTTTATACAGGAAATTCCAGGAAATACCGCAAACTTCAAAAAATCATAGAAATTAATCTGTAGCTCCAAATACAAAGTGTTATATATGGAAAATGATCAGAAAAATCCAATCTATCCATCTGTACTTGTTTCATGCATGTTTAAGCAAGCTAACCTGATGTTTAGTGCAGAACAAGATAAAGAACTTAAAAGGGCCATTTATGAGTTTGAAACTTGAATCTTTGATTCAAAATGGTTCAAACCCATCTGGTCTTAGTTGCATTAGCCCAATACACTCATTTTGCCATGATTCATGCATGCATCATATTGTTGCATATTGTTTGGTGATGTTTGTGTATCGGTGCTCTTTGCGGCAGGTTCTGCCCCTGAGGAGTACCGTGATTACCCCAACGAAGAACAATATCAGTGCACCGACCCTTCAGGCAAGCAACCAACCATTTTGATCATATCGATACAATCCCATGTTCTCGCTTCTGCTCTCTTTTACTGCATTAAGACAACGTGATTCAAACTGTTGTGTGCTACGGTAGTTGAACCCATTTCCTCTGCATGACCTGTCATTGCCACAGTAACTAGATGAAACCCACTAGCATGTGTTGGAGTTGATTGAGCCATATGAATGTGTTGTTCCTACCTTGCTATGCCTGCTATGCTTAGAGTCGTGTCAGGTCTGGTTCATCTGGGTGATGGGCTAGGGTGAAATGATCATGTGGGTATGAGAATAATGTGTTGAACACGATTTGGTAAAGGTATTGATGAGAGGCCATGTAGGAGTACATGGTGGGTTGTTTCATTGAAGCCGACCTTAAGCACTGAGATCTGTATGTGTGATTTAAGATTCAGCTACTACCATGCATTGGGCCCTGAAATATGACCCCGCTCGACTTCTTATCCACCCTAGTCCTCTGTCCAGGAGTTGCAAGTAGTTTCTGGTGTTTGTAGCTTACTGGAGGCCGTGGACAGCACTGACCGCGGGGTGGGCTGTGATGCGGTAGGTACGTGGCCGGGTACACCGGGCACCCGTTAGGTGTCTCGGAACCCTGTACACATCGTTCGGGGCCGTATGTGGAAACCTCGGCCGGACTCCCTGCGGATGGAACCTGAATAGGCGATAAACCTAGACTAGAGACTTAGGTGTTTAGGTAGGTCGTGGTCTACACCCACGTCGGCTTTCGCTTGAAGTTTGCCGAGCACATGTCGTGTGCAGACGCTAAGTGGTGGAAACATGTATGAAGAAGTACACCCCTGCAGGGTTAACATCATCTATTCGAATAGCCGCGTCCGCGGTAAAGGACTACTTGGTTGCCTATACAGTTCATAGACAAGTAAATGGATACTACTAAAAGCCTCAAGATAAGCATGAGTGCCGAGGATGGCTCTTCCGTAGGAAGACGGAGGTGGATCCTCAGTAGTGTATTGAAGTGGTGATTAGTGGACTCGTGTGCGCAAAACCATTTCAAGTTGGTGTCTCGTAGGATAGCTTAGCCAAGAGTCAAAGCTGGCTTGCTGCAATAACCCCACCAACCCTTCTTGATAATGTGCATGTATGTAGGATCTGATGTAAGTCTTGCTGAGTACCTTTGTACTCATGTTGCTTTAATTTATATTTTACAGAAGATGCTACAACCCCTTCTGATGGGTTCTTCGTAGATGTTGACATCGATGAGTAGACTGAGGCCCAGGTGGTGATCCTGAGCTTATGAAGGACCATGTAGTATAGCTAGGCTTACCCAAGCCTCTTTTATTTTACTAGTTGTCTGTACTCAGACAAGTTACTTCTGCTGTTGGCTTGTATGCTCGTATGACTTGAATGTGGGTCGTGTGACCCGTACTTGTGTGTATGCTATGTATGGCTCTTTGAGCCTTTAAATAAAAGTACTTGTGTTGTAGAGTCATGTTGTGATGCCTTGTTGTATTTGCCCATATCGAGCATATTGTGTGTATGATTGAAATGCTTGGTATGTGTGGGATCTGACTATCTAGTTGTTTACTCTTAGTAGCCTCTCTTACCGGGAAATGTCTCCTAGTGCTTCCATTGAGCCATGGTAGCTTGCTACTGCTCCGGAACACTTAGGCTGGCCGGCATGTGTCCTTCTTCGTTCTTGTGTCTGTCCCTTCGGGGAAATGTCACGCGATGAATACCGGAGTCCTGTTATCCCGCTACAGCCCTGTTTATCGGAGTCCTGCTAGCCCAGTGCTACAGCCCGGATTCACTTGCTGATGACCGACACGTTCGATGCTGGGTCATGGATGCCTGTCCCTGTATGTCTGTGCCACTTTGGGTTTACGACTAGCCATGTCAGCCCGGGCTCCTTACCATATGGATGCTAGCGACACTATCATATACGTATGCCAAAAGGCGCAAACGGTCCCGGGCAAAGGTAAGACGACACCCGTGGGAATACTGTGCGTGAGATCGCAAAGTGATATGAGGTGTTACCTGCTAGATCGATGTGGCATCGAGTCGGGGTCCTGACAGGTGGACCGGTGCTTGGGTACTGCCCTTACTTGGACAAGAATCCCACTTATGATTAACCCCTATTGCAAGCATCCGCAACTACAACAAAAGTATTAAGGTAAACCTAACCATAGCATGAAACATGTGGATCCAAATCAGCCCCTAATGAAGCAACGCATAAACTAGGGTTTAAGCTTCTTTCACTCTAGCAACCCATCATCTACTTATTACTTCCCTATGCCCTCCTCTAGGCCCAATAATGGTGAAGTTTCATGTAGTCGACGTTCACATGACACCACTAGAGGAGAAGACAACATACATCTCATCAAAATATCGAACGAATACCAAATTCACATGACTACTAATAGCAAGACTTCTCCCATGTCCTCAGGAACAAACGTAACTACTCACAAAGCATATTCATGTTCATAATCAGAGGTGTAATAATATGCATTAAGGATCTGAACATATGATCTTCCACCAAGTAAACCAATAAGTATCAACTACAAGGAGTAATCAACACTACTAGCAACCCACAGGTACCAATTTGTGGTTTTGGATACAAGATTGGATACAAGAGATGAACTAGGGTTTGAGAGGAGATGGTGCTGGTGAAGATGTTGATGGAGATTGACCCCCTCCCAATGAGAGGATCGTTGGTGATGACATTGGTGATGATTTCCCCCTCCCGGAGGGAGGTGTCCCCGGCAGAATAGCTCTGCCAGAGCCCTAGATTGGTTCCGGCAAGGTTCCGCCTCGTGGCGGTGGAGTTTCGTCCCGTAAGCTTGCCCACGACTTTTTCCAGGGTAGAAGTGATCATATAGCAGAAGATGGATGCCAGAGGCCCACCAGGGGGCCAAGGAGATAGGGGGCGCGCCCTATAGGTGGGGGGCGCCCCATGTCTCCTGGACAGGGTGTGGGCCCCCTGGCCTATTTCTTTCGCTCAGAAATTCTTATAAATTCCAAAAGGTTGTTTCGTGGAGTTTCAGTACTTTTGGAGCTGTGCAGAATAGGTTTCCAGCGTTTGCTCCTTTTCCAGCCAGAAATCCAGCTGCCGGTATTCCCCCTCTTCATGGTAAACCTTGTAAAATAAGAGAGAATAGCCATAAGTATTGAGATATAATGTGTAATAATAACCCATAATGCAATAAATATTGATATAAAAGCATGATGCAAAATGGACGTATCAGGCCTCAACGTCTCCTGCCACACGACCTCGTCGCGGCGGCCGGGGACCAGCCGCTTCTTCGGCGGAAGCGGGTCGGGACCCTATCGGGGGGGCTTCCCTTTCTCTTCCGCTGAGAACCGGCGGATCAGCGCCCTTGGCGTAAAGTGGAGCAGGGGCGAGGAAGAAGGAGTGAAGCAGAAAGAGATGGACTACGGGGGTTCTTGCCCATCCGTACTTATAGTCCAGAGGAGGCCAACCGTCGGCCTCCACGATCGCAGGTAATCATGACTCATTTCTGCATGTAGGGACTTGTCAAGTCGGGTAGTTACCGAGGTAGTGTGGGGAAGCGGAGACGCCCACGTCCCATCAACCGCCACGCAGCGCCCAAGGCCGCAGGCTGTTGGGGCCCCCAGCGCTCCGCACTTGCCCCTTCGCTTCTCTGCTAAGCCAAGTCCGAGCGCGCCTTGGGCCCGGGGGCTACTGTCGGCGTTCTAGGAACGGGGGTCCCCAGACTTACCTTCCTGTGGCCTGCGGCATGGCTCAAGTGGTGGCCCAGTACGGCCCATCTTCATCAACGCAAGCTCAAGACCCTCACGAGGGGCCAAGCCTCGCGGGGCGGACGACGCAAGGCTTCCTCAGGAGCGTCCTCGCCAGGCAGGCTCACGAGGAGGTGGAGAGTTCAAGGCAAGGGTACCTCGCGAGGTGCTCGTGACACAAGCCATGGCGATCGAGACCAGGCGGGCGCCAGGCGGGCGCCGGCCTGCGCAGTGTCCTTGTTTCCTCTGGTGCAAAGGGAGTAAGCACAGGCGTGGAGTACCGAGGCATCGGGCAAAGGTTACCATTTCAGTGCAATGAGACCAAAACCAGCAGAGCGGCAGGATGGAGGTCACCGTGGAGCCCAAGACGGTGTCATCGCCAGTGCCTTTGGCAGCCGAAGACCAACTTTAGTCAGGATAACTTGTACTAGATGTTCCCCTTCAAAATGGCCGTTGTTGGTGCCCTTCGCGCTCAATATTTGGGAAGAGAGCCAGGGCCTCTATATATAGGGCTAGCCACCACAATAGGGAGGCATCTGGGATCGAATCCTTCCCTACGAGAACACCACACCAGCTCAAGAACACCTCTCGCGAGGTTGTTCTTCCCCTTGTACTGTTCATCATCAGCCCCTGAGGCAATCCACCACACCACACACTTGAGTAGGGTATTACACCACAGCGGTGGCCCAAACCAGTATAAATCTTGAGTCCCTCATGTTGTTCATCGTTTAGCTTAGATTCTCGCGAGGCGATTGGACGTGGATTGGCAGGGGGAAGATCTTCGCGCGCACCCCAGAGTTCGAACCTTAAGGGTCTGCCGGAACCCAACATCCTATAGAGGGGGTGAATAGGCAACTAACAATTTTTAGCTTTTCTTTACCAAATTAAACTTGGCATCAAAGTAGGTTGTCTAGATATGCAACTAGGTGAGCAACCTATATGATGCAACAACAACAAGCACACAAGCAAGAAAGGGATTCAACACAATAAAAGATTGCACAAGTAAAGGTGAAAGATAACCAAGAGTGGAGTTGGTGGAGACGAGGATGTGTTACCGAAGTTCCTTCCCTTTGAGAGGAAGTACGTCTCTGTTGGAGCGGTGTGGAGGCACAATACTCCCCAATAAGCCACTAGGGACACCGTACTCTCCTCACGCCCTCACACAATGCGAGATGCCGTGATTCCACTATTGGTGCCCTTGGAGGCGGTGACCGAACCTTTACAAACAAGGTTAGGGCAATCTCCACAACTTAATTGGAGGCTCCCAACAACACCATGAAGCTTCACCACAAAGGAATATCGCTCCGCGGTGACCTCAACCTTCTAGGGTGATCAAACACCCAAGAGTAACAAGATCCGCAAGGGATTAGTGGGGGAATCAAATTTCTCTTGGTGGAAGTGTAGATAGTGGCATTCTCAACCAATCCCTAGAGAATCAACAAGTTTGATTGGCTAGGGAGAGAGATCGGGTGAAAATGGAGCTTTGAGCAACAATGGAGCTTGGGGAGGAAGATGTAGTCCACTTGGAGAAGAAGACCCCCTTATATAGTGAGAGGAAAGATCCAACCGTTACCCACTTATTCAGCCCGCGACATGCGGTACTACTGCACCAACTTGCAGTACTACCGCTCGGTTGTGCGGTACTACTGCTCCTGTGGCAGAGACCAGACGAGGCCCTATTGCGATTAAAGCAACAAGAGGTAGAACCGCTGGAGCGGTACTACCGCGCGTCCTTGCGGTACTACCGCAAAGCAGGGTTCGACTAGGCTGGGAAGGCACTGACTAATAAAATTACATTCGTGGCTACTTCTGCTGAGTTTTGATCTATGGAAAAATCCAACATGGTACTACCGCATGCAGGGAATAGTACTACCGCATAGGGCGCAGATGTAAAAAATTACTTCCGCCCCTACTTCCGCGCATGTCACTGTGCTGGGCTAGAGGCTACGGTACTACTGCGCTTGAGGACCGGTACTACCGCATAGCGCGGTACTACCGCGTCCCTCGATGGTACTACCATGGGCCACTGCGGTACTACTGCACCCTTGAGCAGTCCTACCGCATGCCACAACACAATAGCACTTGGGGTCCTTCATTTTGCAAAGACACGGATAAACGGTCAGTCCTCCAAAGAAGCAAAGGAAAGGTGGTGCAAAGGAACAGACGTGTATGTGTTGATTCCACCCTAACCTTTCCGACACGGACCCCCTCTTAATAGTACGACTTTCCTACGACTCAAATCCACCGAAAAGAAATGCAGAAAAATGTCGTCTTCACTTAGGCTCCAAGGGGTACCGAATCGTCTTGTGCCTAGACATGAGATATCTGAAATGCTCAATGCACACGATTAATCCGCAAATGCATTGTCATCAATCACCAAAACCACATAGGAAGAAATGTGCCCTAACAATCTCACCCTTTTTGGTGAATTGATGACAATATGAGATTTGCACATAAGGATACAAAAATGAGCATCAGCAAACCCAACATCTACAAAATATAGAGAGGCTCCCCCTAGATGTGTGCACTCTATATATATGCTTTGGACTGCATGACACACATACTAGGATCACCACTCCCCCTATATTTTATAGACAAGGCATTCCTTGCAACAATATATAAATGACACTAAGCATGGAGGCAAGGTAATGAATATGAGTATAAAGTAAAGGGCACAAGATAGCATAAGCTCACGAACTACTAAGCATAATAGACAATAAGATAAGCTTGAGTGCATATGTCTTACACCATATGATAGTCTCCGGGACTCATATGAACACAAATGCAGACCAACAAACCAAAGCAACACGAACGAAGGTCCAACGAGACACGACTCGCAAATCCTACACTCTCTCCCCCTTTGGCATCGAGACACCAAAAAGGCAGAGAGGACACCTACGACACAGGTGGTAGCATCCTCTGTAGAGATCACCCAACAATCTCCTCATCAGTCTCGGCAGCGGGAATGGACTCCTCCTCTAACTCGGTCCACTGATAGCCCTTCTTGGTCATCCAGGGCAGCCTCAGGAGTGATGTTCTTCTCTAACCTTCTCTCACGATCTCGCTGAACATCCTCAAGATCCTCTTGTCGCGCTGGCGACTCTCCTTTGAAGCAACATGGGTCTTGTACTGCCCCTTGGCCTACATGTAGAACAGAGCCTTCAGCTTCTTAGCCCAAGAGGGCTTAGTAGATGGAGGAGCATACCCCGCAGAACTATCCTCAGCCTCCTCCTCCTCCTCAACCTTATCCTCATCAACATTCATCCTAGCAGCCTCAGCCTTAGCCCTGGTAGTGGTATTGGCCCACTTGTTCTTTTGATGCAGCTTGATAGGCTCGTGGCGAACCCAGTTTGGAGCAGAAAAATCTTCCTCCGGATAGAGCTTCTCCCAAGTCTTCGAGATCAAGAGGTGCAGGTGTCGGTGTCAAAACCGATGGATCTCGGGTAGGGAGTCCCGAACTGTGCATCTAGGCGGATGGTAACATGAGACGAGGGACACGATGTTTTTACCCAGGTTCGGGCCCTCTTGATGGAGGTAAAACCCTACGTCCTTCTTGATTAATATTGATGATGTGGGTTACAAGAGTAGATCTACCACGAGATCAAGCAGGCTAAACACTAGAAGCTAGCCTATGGTATGATTGTTGTTCGTCCTATGGACTAAGGCCATCCGGTTTATATAGACACGGGAGAGGGCTAGGGTTACACAGAGTCGGTTACAAAGGTAGGAGATCTACATATCCGTATCGCCAAGATTGCCTTCCACGCCAAGGAAAGTACCATCCGGACACGGGACGAAGTCTTCAATCTTGTATCTTCATAGTCTTGGAGTCCGGCCGATCATGATAGTTCGGCTATCCGGACACCCCCTAGTCCGGGACTCCCTCAGTAGCCCCCGAACCAGGCTTCAGTAACGACGAATCCGGCGCATATGTTGTCTTTGGCGTTTGCAAGGCGGGTTCTTCTTCATGCTCCATGTGTTTGCCGGATAGTGTCCGGTTGCTTCATAAACACTACGCTTCTTGGCTTCCGCGTCCAATAATGGTCTTCTTCCACGCGTCGCACGAATGCGAAAAGCCAGGGTATTTTTATGTTTTACCCCCTAGCTGCGCAAATAAGCTACCTATAAGAGAGGCGAGGATCCAGATCCAAATCACATCATCCTCCTTCCGCAAGCACTCATCGAGGCGCATCTGACACCAAACCCATTCCAACATGGACAGTCGACGCGGCCCCTCTTCTCGCGCTCCTAGCCCTAAGCCAGGAGATTGGAGGAGATGCTCGGTCCCGCACAGCGAGTTAGTGACGCTCCAAGCAGAGGGATATCTTCCCCCGGCCTTCATGGTTCCGGTTCGAGCCGGACTGGCCACCTACAAAGGGGGGAAGCAGGCGGAGAGCGCCCCCAATCCCTCCAAAGGAGAGCGGGTGTGCTTCGTCTCCTACTTAATAAGGGGACTCGGATTTCCTATACATCCGTTTCTCCGGGGGCTCCTGGAGTTCTACGGACTCCAGCTTCATCACCTTACACCTGCCTCCATTTTGCACATCGCGGGCTTCGTAGCTCTGTTCGACCTGTTCTTGGGCATTGAGCCCCATTTTGCGTTGTGGAAGAGGCTGTTTTGCCTCGTACCCCGCTCTCACGAGGGGTCGATATATCAAGTGGGCGGAGCCGAAATATGGTGCATCACCGGGACCGGATACCTGTCCGGGACTCCGAAGAAGGCGTCCGAAGATTGGCCTTCGGAGTGGTTTTATATGGAGGACGCTCCGCTGCCGGATCCAGTCCGGATCGGCCTTCCGGAGTTCAGCAACACTCCCCTGAAGAAACGCCTAAGTTGGCACCCACGGAGCCCTCGACGAGAAGGGGATAGTAGCGTCCATTACTTGATGGGCCGGATACAGCTGCTAGCCCATTCCGGATTAACCATGATCGGAGTCATGGCCACAAGCATTATGCGTGGGGTGCAGCCGCTCCAATATAGGGGCCACCCCATGTGGGACTTCAACGGAGACGATGACGCCACCCGTCACGGCCGCAAGGGACCTGGCTCGGCCGATGATCTGGTGAAGATCCTGTCCGGCTTGTACAAGGGGGAGAAGGAGGACTTCCTCCGCACGAATCCTCTGAACGGATTTTCCATGAACAACCCTTGGAGCTGGGTAAGCGGTCGCATGCATATCTGAGCTGTGCCTTTAAAGGCAATTGTCTTATTGTATGATTTTGACACAGGAACTGTGTCGGGATGTGGAGGGCATAAAAAGCCCATCCCCACAACCGGAAGACCCAGAAAGGTCCCTTGATCCGGCCTCTGAAGAGGATCCAGACTTAGCGGTGGAACTGATCGATGGGGTGTACCACCAGCTCAGCATAGATAATGCTTTAGTCACCATTATGGCTGACTACCCCGGTTTGTGTCCGGCTTCCCCGGTGAGTACGACCGAAGTCCTGGCGCCGTTACTTCTTTAATGCTTAGTTCTGACCACCGTGCACCAATGGTGTTCGACAGGAAGCACCTTTACGGCAGGAAGTCAAGCCCACGGCGACCGGCCAACAAGGGTCAGTCCGTCCCAGCAGGCGGAAGAGGAGTGCGACACGAACTGAAACGTCGCCACAACGGTACAGAGCACCGCTATTTTTTAAGGGAAGGATTCCCAGGAGGTATATTAATGCTCATAACTTTTCCAGAAAGAGCGCTCGCCGGACAGTGTCCAGAGAGGCTGCCAATCAAGCCTCCACCAGCCATGCTCCAACGCATGGCCCGAAATGGGAGGCGAATACAAGGCATGAGTCGGACGCTCCTCCGACGGAGGATGCCGACAGGCTGTCCGCCACCCGGTCTGAGGTGGAGAGCGCCATGAATCACAGGCATCAACGGACAGTTCTTTGTGACGCGTGTTTCTCCCCGGAGGCGTTAAATGCCTTTGATGCGGGAAACGCGCACCTCCGTGCCGCTTAAGATGGGTTAACCAGAGCCACGGAGCAGTATGTGAAAGACATACGTGTAAGTAATTTTAATAGTTATATATGCCAGTAGCCCCCGAGACTTAAAATGGTTAAAATAACTGATTTAAGGATCAATTTTTATGCAGGATCTTACAGAGAAGAATACCCATCTGTCCCAGGAGCTCCAAGAGTGCAAGGCCCAACTAGAGGCCACACTGGCCGCCACAGGGGGAGCCACAGAGACCCCCGCTGGTAAGACGTACTTTGAAAACATAATTAATTAACAAAGTGCGGCGTGAATCTGACAATAATATTGCAGAGGGCGCCGGACTAGATCCAGACAAGCAACATCTACTACATCAGCTAAAGGCTGGCGAGAGGGTGCTTATGAAGGTGCAGCAGGAGAGAAACAAGCTCCAAGATGCCCACACCCAGCTAGGAGAAGAGCTGAAAGGTGTTCGGGCCCAGCTGTCTGGCTCCTTGAAGGAGAATTAGCGACTTCGACGTGGCATTTATAGTAAGTGCTTGAGCAAATTCCTTTGAAAAGAAGAATTCGGCGAGGAAGTCGTTTGACAGAAATATGTCTTTAGGTGTGCTCACAGGTCGCCCTGCGGAGGAAATGCCTGGGTCAACAGGTGACCAACTTCCCGAGCTGGTGCAATTGTTCGAACGTGTTCGGCAGGCGATGAGTGGCGTCGTTCAGGCTTTATGGCCATCCGTCTCCCTACCCGAGGGCTTTGGTGAGCTTGCTGAGAAGCTCCAGGGAGCACGGCGATGCCTCCGTTTGTGGAAGATATCGGCCAGCCGTTAGGGCGCCAGGGAGGCCTGGGCCATGGTGAAGACGCGCTACCCGAAGGCTGACCCAAACCACATGGCCGAGGTCGGACCTGCGGGGCCTGATGGGAAGGAGATCCCTATGAGCTTGATGTATGGCCAAGTAGAACTGGCCGCGAAATATTCCCAACAGGACTGTAAATTAGACAGCCTTATAGATGGGATTGAGGAGGAGTACAATCAGTCGGTTTGACGATGTAATTTGAAATGACATGTAAGATGCCTTCTAGCCGGATTGTAGATTGTTTGTCTTTGCGGACCGTTTCGCTTCAACCTCGGGACCCAACAGTCCGGAGTGTGTCCGAATACCCCTACGGTTATAAAAGAACCGGGGCATGCATGGAGACAAGGCGTCGGGGTCATAATTGCTTTATCAGATAAGTGCCCAACTAGTTATGTTATATTACATGGTTAGTAAGAAACATATTCCAGGGAGAATAGTTCCGTTAAGGGTTCCTTTGCCTGGGAGGCATGCCCTAAGGTGCAATGCTGGACTGCGAAAATAGCAGAAAAAGCATCTGGGGGCTTATAAATAAGTAAGTAATAAATCATCTTTCAAGTCACCGACCGAATATTCTCTTAAGAACGCTAGCTTTCGGCTTCACCCAGTCTGAGGTACACATCCGGCTGACCCGGCAGTAACAATCGCAGAGGTGCTCCCTTTACCTCCTAGCCAAACAATCGGGAACGTAGGGGTAAGCACAGGAGCCAGGCAACCCAGCTTGGCCAAAACTTAAGTCATATCGATGCATATAATGGTGAATAAAAGGTACATGCGGAAGTATGACACATGTATTGGGCGTGAAGCCCATATTAATAAGCTTTTGGTAAAGAAGCCCCCAGGTATAATGAGTGCTAGGAGCACATCAAGTGTGTGCGAACAAAGTGCAAATCAGCCTATAAAAGGTATTGAAAAAAAAGTGGGAAGAAGGAGGGGGACAAGAGACAGTAAAAAAATATAAAAAGGTGGACGGGGGAGTGAGACGAACTCTGAGTCCGGTGTTTAGGCGTAAAATCTTCAGAGACGGGCTGCGTTCCATGGGTTCGGCTCGAGTCGGTTGTCATATGCTTTACGTAGACGGTATGCTCCGCCGGCCAGGACTTGGTCGATGATGAAGGGACCTTCCCACTTGGGCTTAAGTTTGTCCTTTTTCTTGTCCGGCAGGCGTAGAACGAGTTCGCCGACATTGTAAGTTTTGGCCCGTACTTCTCTGCTTTGATATCTTCGAGCCTGCTGCTGATAGAATGCGGAACGAGCCTTTGCCACGTCCCGCTCCTCCTCTAAGGCGTCCAAACTGTCCTGCCAATCCAACTCGGCTTCTCTTTATTCGTACATGCGCACACGAGGTGAGTCATGAATTATATCGCAAGGCAGAACTGCCTCTGCGCCATACACCATGAAAAATGGTGTGTATCCACTAGTTCGGTTTTGCGTGGTCTGCAGCCCCCAGAGTACGGAGTAGAGCTCCTCTACCCAGTGCGTGTTAGATTCCTTGAGGGACCGCACTAGTCTGAGTTTGATGCCACTCATGATTAGACCATTTGCTCGCTCGACTTGACCGTTAGTTTGGGGGTGATAGACTGAAGCGTAATCGAGCTTGATGCCCATGTTTTTCCACCAGAGTTTAACCTCGTCGGCAGTGAAGTTCGTGCAGTTATCAGTGATGATGCTGTGGGGGACGCCAAAACGGTGTACTACCCCGGATAGGAAGTCTATCACTGGTCCGGATTCTGCCGTTTTAACCGGCTTGGCCTCAATCCATTTGGTGAATTTGTCCACCATGACCAATAAGTATTTGTGCTTGTGGGTTCCCCCTTTAAGGGGTCCAACCATGTCAAGCCCCCAGACCGCGAACGGCCAGGTAATGGGTATAGTTTTGAGGGCGGTGGGTGGCATGTGGCTCTGATTAGCAAAGAGTTGGCAACCGACGCATCGTTGGACTAAGTCCTGAGCATCTGCCCGGGCTGTCGGCCAATAAAATCCTATACGGAAGGCCTTGCCTACGAGTGCCCAGGCTGCAGCGTGGTGCCCGCCTAATCAGGCGTGAATTTCAGCCAGGAGATTCCGCCCCTCCTCTTCGGAGATACACCTTTGAAGGACTCCGGTTGTGCTTTTCTTATAAATTTCTCCCTCATGGACCTTGTAGGCTTCAGATCGCCAAACTATGCAGCGGGCCTCATTTTGGTCTTCGGGAAGTTCCTACCGAATTAAGTAGGCTAGGAATGGTTCTGCCCATGGGGCAATTACTGCCATTATTTCGTGAGCTGAAGGTGTTATTTCGTTGGCTGAGCCGCCGATTGTGTCAGAATGGTCTGGGTTCGGTGATGCAGCTGGCTCCGGATTGTTATTTCCGGACTCCTCTTCCCATAACACGGATGGCTTGAAGAGCCGTTCCAGGAAGATGTTTGGAGGGACGGCGTCTCGTTTCGCGCCGATGCGTGCTAACACGTCTGCTGCCTGGTTATTATCCCGGGCTACATGGTGGAATTCGAGTCCTTCGAACCGAGCTGACATTTTTAGGACGGCGTTGCGGTAAGCTGCCATTTTTGGATCTTTGGCATCAAAGTCTCCATTTACTTGGGATATTGCGAGGTTTGAATCCCCGCGCACCTCTAGGCGTTGAATGCCCATGGAGATTGCCATCCGGAGGCCATGTAGAAGGGCCTCGTATTCGGCTGCGTTATTGGAGTCCATGTACATTATTTGAAGTACGTATTGGACTGTGTCTCCAGTTGGGGACGTCAGGACGACGCCAGCCCCCAAGCCAGCCAACATTTTGGATCCGTCGAAATGCATGATCCAATTGGAGTATGCGCCGTACTCTTTAGGGAGTTCGGCTTTGGTCCATTCGGCGACGAAGTCGGCCAGAACCTGCGACTTTATAGCTCGCCGTGGTTTATAGGTTATGTCAAATGGTAAGAGCTCAATAGCCCATTTTGCAATCCTGCCCGTTGCGTCGCGATTGTTTATAATATCGTTGAGAGGTACTTCGGAGGCCACCGTTATGGAACACTCTTGAAAGTAGTGTTGCAGCTTCTGGGATGCCATGAACACCGCATATGCTATCTTTTGATAATGTGGGTACGGGGACTTGCATGGAGTTAGAACAGTGGATACGTAGTACACTGGTTTTTGAAGAGGGAATCTGTGCCCTTCTGTCTCTCGCTCGACGACGAGTACCGCGCTGACAACTTGATGTGTTGCTGCGATATATAATAACATAGGTTCGCCCAGGTTGGGCGCGGCCAGGACCGGATTTGTTGCCAGTATGGCCTTTATTTCTTCGAGTCCGGCTGTGGCAGCATCCGTCCATTCGAAATGTTCGGTGCGCTGGAGGAGGCGGTAGAGGGGCAAAGCCTTTTCTCCCAAATGGGAGATGAAGCGACTTAAGGCCGCTATGCATCTGGTTAGTTTTTGTATTTGCTTGAGGTCTTTTGGAATATCCAATTGTGACAGAGCTCGGATTTTGGCCGGGTTTGCTTCAATTCCTCTACCGGATACGATGAAGCCCAAGAGCTTTCCGGCTGGTATGCCGAAGACGCATTTTTTTGGATTGAGCTTAATGTCATATGCTCGGAGGTTGTCGAATGTCACCCTCAAGTCTTCTACTAGAGTTTCGACGTGTTTGGTCTTGACGACCACATCATCTACGTATGCCTCTCCTGTTTTGCCTATCTGGGTAGCCAGACATGTTTGAATCATGCGCTGATATGTTGCGCCGGCGTTTTTGAGTCCGAAGGGCATTGTGTTGAAGCAGAATGGCCCATATGGAGTAATGAATGCCGTTGCTGCCTGGTCTTTCTCTGCCATCTTGATTTGATGGTATCCGGAGTATGCGTCGAGGAAGCACAATGAATCGTGCCCTGCGGTAGCATCGATGATTTGGTCGACGCGAGGGAGGGGGAAAGGGTCCTTTGGACAGGCCTTGTTAAGGTCTTTAAAATTGACGCAGAGGCGCCAGGATTTGTCCTTTTTTGGTACCATTACTAGATTGGCTAGCCAAACCGGATGTTTTATATCTCTGATGAATCCGGCTTCTAAGAGTTTGGCTAGCTCCTCTCCCATTGCCTGTCTTTTGGGTTTGGAAAATCGCCGAAGAGCTTGTTTGACCGGCTTGAATCCTTTTAGGATGTTTAGGCTGTGCTCTGCCAGCCTGCGTGGGATTCCTGGCATGTCTGAAGGGTGCCAGGCAAAAATGTCCCAATTTTCCCAAAGGAATTCTCGTAGTGCGGCTTCGACATCAGGACTTAATTGTGCCCCAATGGAGGCCATCTTTGTGGGTCCATTGGATGGACCTGAAATTTGACTATTTCGTCTGCTAGTTTAAAAGAGGTGGACTTGGACCTCTTATCGAGTATCACATCGTCCCTATCCACCGTGGAGCGCAGCGTAGTTAGTTCCTCTGCCGCTAGGGCTTTGGACAATGCCTCTAGGGCCAGTGCGGCTATTTTATTTTCAGCGCGGAGTGCTGTATCTGGATCACTGGCAAGAGTGATTATCCCATTGGGTCCGGGCATTTTGAGCTTCATGTACCCGTAGTGGGGTATAGCTTGGAAGATTGTGAATGCCTCTCGCCCTAACAAAGCGTGATATCCGCTGCCGAATGGGGCCACTTGGAACGTGACCTCCTCGGACCTGTAATTGTCCGGTGAGCCGAACACTACATCTAATGTGATTTTTCCTGTGCAGCGTACTTCTCGACTACGGATTATCCCTCTGAAGGTTGTGCTGCTTCGCTCGATGAGGCTCCAGTCAATATCCATTTTTTGAAGGGTTTCCTCGTAGATGAGGTTTAATCCGCTGCCTCCATCCATGAGTACCTTGGTAAGGCGAAAGCCGTCCACTATCAGACTGAGGACCAATGCGGCTGGTGCTCTAGCTGTTCGGAATTTAGGTTCGTCGCTGGCGTTGAAGGTGATAGCCGTGTCACTCCATCGATTTGCTGTTGCTACTTGGTAGACTTCGGCGAGGCCGTGGATTGTTCGTTTTCGCATGTTATTTGATGCGAAAGTCTCGAAGGCTGTTAAGACCGTACCGGTACTGCTGGGCTATTTGCCCGGGGCAAAAAAGCCTTCGCCACTTTTGGCCACCTGCCGTAGTATCCAACATGCTCGAAGGCTGTTTGTTGGAGTGGCGCCCTCCGTACTATGGATTTTGCAGGGTCCGTTGAGCCAGCCCTCCAGTACGGTTCCATGCCCTTTAGGGGGTCTTTGCTTTTTGGTTTTTAACCCAGGTGCTTGAGTATGGCGCACCCTTTTACTTCGGACTAGGGTTGTGGTCAAGGCCGGACTGTCCCAAAACCTAGTTTCGGTGTTCCTGGCACTCTCTACCGCCAAGTATTTTTGTATGATAGTCGCTAGGTCGATGAAGCGTGTAACTTCGCAACGACTTATGGCGTTCATGATTCCCTTGTTCGTGCAATTGTTGCAGAAAATTGAAATCACGCTTTCTTCGCAGCAGTCCTTTATCCTGTTCATAACCAGGAGGAATCTGGCCCAGTAATGATGTACTGTTTCATCGGGCTCTTGCCATATTCGAGATAGATCGCTTATGTTTGGGTGGGCGGGTGGAATCAAGTTCGGAACCCCGCCCGATCTGAGGCTCAAAGGCTAGGAAGTTTCCAGATTTGGAAGCTTGACTTGCTGGATGCTTTCCAATGAATCTAGTCCAATGCCTGACTCTAAGTTCAGTATTTGATTAGCGTCCGTCCCTTCACGGGAATCCGGCTTGGAGGGATCGGGAATCCGGACATAGTTGGTTTTCAACGTAGAAGAAGGGTTGCCGCATTGTTCCTCTACCACGATAACATGGTGGGTGGCCTGAGGAGAGTTAATCTCTCTCAGATCAGGTTTAAGCCCAATCTGATCGTACTCTGTAGCAACTCCCAGGGCAGCGATGCGATCCAAGAGCTCGTTTACAGAGGAGAGCTCAATCGGATCTAACTGCTCGGCGAATTCCGGGCTGACGTGAAGATTGCTTTTGATGACCTGAGAGGTCATCATCGGAGCGGTGGCCGAACAGGCGGTCATAAGAAAACCACCTAGCCGGACAGTTTGGCCGGCGGCCAAAGCTCTCTTGACGATGGTGCCGTCTTTAAGACGGGAGAAGGCATCCTTCCTGATCGCGACGGCACAGAGGAACTCTCAATGAAAGCACCAATGTCGGTGTCAAAACCAGCGGATCTCGGGTAGGGGGTCCCGAACTATGCGTCTAGGCGGATGGTAACATGAGACGAGGGACACGATGTTTTTACCCAGGTTCGGGCCCTCTTGATGGAGGTAAAACCCTACGTCCTGCTTGATTAATATTGATGATGTGGGTTACAAGAGTAGATCTACCACGAGATCAAGGAGGCTAAACCCTAGAAGCTAGCCTATGGTATGATTGTTGTTCGTCCTATGGACTAAGGCCATCCGGTTTATATAGACTCCGGAGAGGGCTAGGGTTACACAGAGTCGGTTACAAAGGTAGGAGATCTACATATCCGTATCGCCAAGCTTGCCTTCCACGCCAAGGAAAGTCCCATCCGGACACAGGACGAAGTCTTCAATCTTGTATCTTCATAGTCTTGGAGTCCGGCCGATCATGATAGTTCGGCTATCCGGACACCCCCCAGTCCGGGACTCCCTCAGCAGGTATGGACCATAGATGGGAACTTTGTGATTGTAGACCGCAAACCGGAGCTCAACCCACATGATATGAGAGATGTCCGGTGGTTGGGTAGCATGACGACATGCCTCCTCACAAAGAAGCATCATATCCACGAGATAAGCATGCACCTTATCCTTGTCACCAATGCGCAGAAAGAGAGTGTTGCGGAAGATCTGGTGCATGGCATCGAGGTAGGGGTTGAGCACCCAAGGCTGCGTGCCATTGGCTAACTTCTTCTCCACAAGGAACGATTGAAGCTTGTTCTTGTTGGCGGACTCTGGGTTGCCGTGAGGGCGGACACCAATAGGCACATTGAGCCCCTCATCATGAACATGCAGCATCTCCACGAATTTCTTCCATTTAGCAGACATCCTCTTCCCATTGGTCATCCAAGTCATGGTCCGCTCCTCATCCGTGTGGAAGTGGACGGAAGCAAAGAACTGAGCCACGATCTCCAGGTCAAAGACCATGTGGAACATGATAAAGTCTTCAATGCCAGACTACTCCACCAAGTCCAATGCCTCTCCAAAGTATGCCCGGTCTTTCCTCAGATGATTCATATCAATCCACTGCATTGGAACATAGATGTTTTGCTTGGACTTGATCACATCGATTTAGATGAGATTCTGCTGCTTGGTCCAGAACAACTCATTCCCTCTGAAATTCTCACGAGGGTTCACATAGGGGTTAATCCTCCTTCGAACGATGAACTCGGCTTGAGGCATCTCGTCCATGCCAAGAGTTGGCTCCTTGAACTTGTTGGCCTTCTTCTTGACATTGGGTTGTTGGGCGTTGGAGCCCTCAGGTGCTTCTTCATTGCGAAGCCACTTAGAGCTCGTGTCGCGGCTGATATTCGAGCACTGGACATTGGAGCCACCACCTATGACACACAACACAAAACACACGAGAGGAACGAGAAGAGTCATTGCAAAGACCAAGGCCAGAACAAACGAAACAAATAGAAATAAGATTGGGTAGTCGCAACAAGGTAGTTCAGATGTCAACGGTAGTACTGCACCATGAGGCAGACATAAAAGTTTACATCTGCTCTAGCCGAAGTAGTACCGATCCTAGAGCGGAAGTAAATTTTTACTTCCACGCACCGAGTGGTAGTACCGCTCCAATGAAGCGGTAGTACCGTATGAGGCACCAGAGCGGTAGTACCGCACGGATGAATCTGGCAAGAATGGATCTAGGCACATCCGCAAATTTGGATTGGTACTACTGTTGATCAAAATTACTGTGTTGCAACAAACCAAATAGCATCTCTATAGCACTAGCACTCTCCTACACCCTCCTCTTGCAATGATTTAGCCAAAAATCTCAAGAACTACACATGCATCTCCCAAAACCTAGAAGCAAAACGATGAGGCAGAGAGACAAGGACTAAGGGAGATACCAGGTTTCATGGCAAGAGGGAGAGGTGGGGATCGATCCCAACGGTCGGAATGCGAGGAGAGTGGCCGGACACGGAGATCATCCGGCGAGGTCCTCTGGTGTCGTTCTTGGGCAGGAGAGAGAGAGAGAGAGAGAGAGAGAGAGATGAAGTGGGGAAAACGAGTTGAATGGGTATGGGGGAGTTGGAACTCCCGCCCCCCTGCCCGCTCTTGACCCCCACCCGCTCGCGACGGCGTGGTAGTACCGCGGTTCATCGCGGTAGTACCGCTCGAGCGGAAGTACCGCATATAGGGCGGTAGTACCGCTCTTCCAGCGGCAGTAAAAAATTACTACCATGATGGAAGAGGTAGTACCGTGCCTTGGATGCACCTGTGCGCGCACAGGACAACCCATCGCCTGCGGTAGTACCGTGGTTAGCCACGATAGTACTGTAAACCCAAGAAAATGCATGTTTCAACAGGACAGAAGAACACGGCCTTTGCAAAGCAATCTTCAAGCAACCGGACACGCAGACGAGCACACATATGAAGCAACTCAAACACAAACATGACTCAAAAGAAGGCAAAAGACAACTAGGACCAAGCACGAACCAAAACCTCTCAAGAGGAAAGGGCGGTGGCCGGAGCTACCTATGTTTGAGTCAATTGGTATGGCACTGCGAATAATTATCCTTGGGCCCATGACCAAAAACTCGTCTTTGAAGCACAATTACCATAAAAATGGCTAATGTAAAAGAGTTGATCAATTTATGCATAATGGGGGGAGGGAGAGTTCATTGAGAGAACAACACTCCCCCTATGTCCATGACTACACCTAAACCAGATATCAAGACGAGTATGGTGGGGTGTGCAAGGGTTCAAGCCACATTGCTCGAATCAATGATATTTAGCTCATGCCTTAACTCGCGAAATCTTGCTTCATCCAAGGGCTTCGTGAAAATACCTGCAAGGTTATCATGAGTGTTGACATATTTGAGCTAGATATCCCCTCGCCTAACGTGATCCCGGATGAAGTGATACTGAATCTCAATATGCTTCATCTTGAAGTGTTGCACCGGGTTGAGAGAGATCTTGATGGCACTTTCATTGTCACACCAAAGAGGCACTTCGTCATAAATGACACTGTAATCCTTTAAAGTTTGCCTCGTCCATACAAGTTGAGCACAACAACTACCGGTGGCCACATACTATGCTTTGGTGGACGAGAGAGACATACAACTTTGCTTCTTAGAAGACCAACTCACCAAAGAGCAACCAAGAAATTGGCACCCTCTGGAGGTTGACTTCCTATCCACTTTATCTCCCGCCCAATCTGAGTCTAAATAGCCCAAAAGGTTGAAGTTGGCTCCTCTTGGGTACCATAAGCCAAAGTTTGTGGTATGAGCCAAATATTGAAAGATCCGCTTGACCGCCATATAGTGGCTTTCCTTAGGTGCGGCTTGAAAACGTGCACAAATTCCCACACTCAATATGATATCCGGTCTAGATGCACAATGGTAAAGCAAGGAGCCAATCATGGAATGATATACGTTTTGATCCACCGCTTTACCATTGGGATCTATGTCAAGTTGGCATTTAACGGGCATTGGAGTGGAAGCCGGCTTGACATCACTTAGCTTGAATCTCTTGAGCATGTATTGAGTATATTTGGCTTGGTTGATGAAGCTTCCTTCTCTTCTTTGCTTGATTTCGAACACGAGAAAGAACTTCAACTCTCCCATCATGGACATCTTGAACTTCAAGGTCATGAGAGCGGCAAATTCCTCATTAAAAGCTTTGTTAGGGTAACCAAAGATAATATCATCAACATATAGTTGGCATACAAACAACTCCCTTTGACCTTCTTAGTAAAAAGAGTGGAGTCGATTTTCCCAATTTCAAACCCACGATCTTGGAACAACTCGGTAAGATGCTTATACCACGCACGTGGGGCTTGTTTAAGGCCATAGAGTGCCTTATCGTGTTGGTACACATGATTGGGGAACTCGGGATCCTCAAACCCCGGGGGTTGTTTGACATAAACCAACTCATTAATAGGACCATTAAGAAAAGCACTCTTCAGATCCATTTTTTGCAACTTGAAGTTATGATGAGAAGCATAAGCAATCAACAACCGAATAGATTTAAGGCGAGCAACGGGTGTCGGTGTCAAAACCGGCGGATTTCGGGTAGGGGGTCCCGATCTGTGCGTCTTAGGCTGATGGTAACAGGAAGCAAGGGACACAATGTTTACCCAGGTTCGGGCCCTCTCCATGGAGGTAAAACCCTACTTCCTGCTTGATTAATATTGAAGATATGAGTAGTACAAGAGTAGATCTACCACGAGATCGTATAGGCTAAACCCTAAGAGCTAGCCTATGATGGCATGATTGTAATTGTGATCGGCCTTCTAAGGACCATCCTCTCCGGTTTATATAGACACCGGAGAGGGCTAGGGTTTACATGGAGTCGGTTACAAGGAAGGAAATATAATATCCGGATCGCCAAGCTTGTCTTCCACGCAAAGGAGAGTCCCATCCGGACACGGGCCAAAGTCTTGAGTCTTGTATCTTCACGCTTCAATAGTCCGGACGATGTATATAGTCCGGCTGTCCAGATACCCCTTAATCCAGGACTCCCTCAGTAGCCCCTGAACCAGGCTTCAATGACGATGAGTCCGGCGCGCAGTCTTGTCTTCAGCATTGCAAGGCGGGTTCCTCCTTCCAAGTACTCCAAGGTTATTATCGAACACGTAGACTGTGTCCGGATCTGCAAAATGATCTTGACATACCACCGTAGAGAGAATGATACCTTAGCTGGCAACTTTTTAGACGACGTGATATGTCATTACGGTCAGGTCATTATTCGAACCATTTTTCCACAACCAGCCACAGTGCATATTGCAAGGCGGTTTCCTTGACACGCCTTATCAAAGTAGAGATTGTGTCCCCTTATCACGGGATTCTCATCAATATGGGTATGGATAATCCCATCGTGCCATCAATCATGGCGCTCGGGAAGTAAGCGATTCTCAACGGGCAAGTGGGGAGGTGCACCGCTTCCATCGCCTCTATAAAGGGATAAGAGTTCCCCATTTTTACCCATGCCTTCTTCCTCCTTCGCCCACTCTTTCCCCCTCGAGCTCCAGCGCCCAAGTCCAAATCTTCTCCGCATAGCTAGACATGTCCGGAGCAGGAGGCAAGTGGGTGGCCTCCACCATGAAGGAGAAGCACATCGTGAATCTTCGAGCGGCCGAATACTTGGCCGCAGACATAGCACACCAGCTACCGGACGACGGGCAGGTCACTTCAACTCCGGGACCCCACGAGAGGGTCGTGTTTCTTGCCCACTTCGTCCGTGGACTGGGGTTTCCACTTCACCCCTTCGTTCGCGGGCTCATGTTCTACTACGAGCTAGATTTCCATGATCTAGCCCCGAACTTTGTCCTCAACATCTCGGTGTTCATCGTCGTATGCGAGGCTTTCCTCCGCATCAAGCCTCATTTCGGCTTGTGGCTGCAAATCTTCTGCGTGAAGCCGAAGATCGTGAGCGGCCAGCAAGCGGAGTGCGGAGGAGCCATGGTGGGCAAGATGCCTAACGTCACCTGGCTGGACGGCTCCTTTGCAGAAACCGTGAAGGGGTGGCAGTCGGGGTGTTCTACATCACCAAGCCGCGCGGCGCCAATTGGGCGGCGGCCCCCGAGTTCCGATCTGGAACCCCCATGCGGCTCACCTCATGGGAACAGAAGGGCCTGTCCTGGGGCGAATCTACAGAGCTGACCGGACTCATAAACTGCATCAAGGGCATGAAGGGCAAGAACATCAAGCTTGTCAACATGATCCAGTTCATGCTCGTTTGCAGATTCTGCCATGCCAAAGGCGGGCATTTAATCTATGGGCGTTCGTCCCAGCCGAACACCAGACACTTCAGAGGCTCTACGGCATGAAGCACAAAAACACGTGGAAGGCGTTGTTCAAGGCCTCCGAAGTACCTCCTCCCATATCCGAGGACCACGGGCTCCACGCCCCGCGGCCACCTAGTCAGGTGAGTTCTCAGGCTTCTCCCCAATATATTCATGGGGGAGCCGTAAGTAATTGTGCATATTTGTTCAGGATTATGTGGAGACAGCGGAGCAGATTGACTGTCCGGCTCCGCTGCCAGAAATCCCAGCTAATGCTCTCCTGACGAAGATGCTGGTCCCAGCGCCCTACAAGGGGCCGGAGAAGAAGGCCGATAAGAGGGCCCCGGGGATCCGAAAGGGCCTCAGACGTAAGGTCGCACCAGAAGCCTCATTCGAACACGACGAGGCACACTCCTCCCCCGAAGGGGAAGAAGAAGAAGAGGAGGCCGCCCCATAGGGAAAGGACGAGGGGCCTAAGAGGGCGGACCAGGGGGGCAGGAGAGGCCCTCGGCGCAAGGCCATCATACCCTCGTCGTCCGATGACGATGAGGCAGATTCCTCCCACCGGGGGAAAGAAGAAGAAACTCCACCTCCCCGTATTGGGGGGAGAAAAAGAGGAAGGCCGCCCCGGAGGGGGAGGCTGGGACGTCCAAGAAGGGAAAGGTGTCCCTTCTGGACTACTCCGCCACCGCCGCCGATAGCGAGGAGGGGTGGCTGCCCAGGAAGAAGCCCGCGGTGCGATCATAAGTATCCGCACTCTATCGTAATTTTGCTTCATAGTTTTGTTATAACGCCGAACTTGTATGTAGTCCGGCCAGGGTCCATCCCGAGGTGTCGTCTTCGGATGGGTCCTTCAGCGATTCTGCGATGAACTCGCTCCCGACGGCCACTATTCCTCAGCCTGCAGATGACACAGAGGTGTTATCCCAAAGGCTCCCAGAGCAGGGGGAGGTGGCTCTAGAGGTGCCCCAAGGCGGCATTCCAAACGTCGGACACGCGGGGTTCAAGATCCCCGCGGATCGTGTTGATGAGAGTCGCAGTAAGCTGGACTCTCAGCCGAACACTGTTCCGGAGCCTCCAAAGGTTCCGGACTCAGGCGGGCAGCCCCTCGTTAGGGAGGGAGGGACGTCTGAGTCGAGGACTTCCACTGAGCCCGAGGCGCCGGATTGTCTGCTGGAAGCACTTCGCGGCGCTTCCATAGATGAAGAGCACCGTACTCTTATGAGTGCGGTGATTCAGAAGGTTTCGTCCACCAAGAGCGGACTAACCGAAGCCTGCACCAGCCTCCTGACAGGCTTTGAGGTAAGTAATAAAAATGTGTGAAATTACCACCCGATAGGTAGTAGCCCCTGATACTCTGTTTGGTGTTCGGAAGGAAAAACCAAACGGAGGGTCAATTATAATCCGCAGGAGTCTAACAATAAGTTTGAATGTAAATAAGCAGGTTGTACTGCTTGCCGCTACGGTCCGTACGGTCGAGATCGCCGGACTAAAACAGGACCTAGAGTAGGCGCAGGGAGAGCTCGACCTCACGAGGAGGCAGCTCAAAGAGAGTAAAGGTGAATGATTCCCCTTTCTCATATAATGAAGGATAGATAAAATTGGTTATTCTAACGACAAAGCATCGTGATTTGATAATAGAGGCCACCACCGAAGTGGCATCTCTCAAGAAAGTGTTGTCCAAGGCCGAACACAAGGCGGCCTTGGAATGCAAAGAGCGCGAAAAGCAAGATGTGAGAGTGGGAGAGGTACAACAAGAGCTCTAGGATCTCGGCAAGAGGTTCGAGGCCATGGAACATGAGCTTAAGGCGAAAGAGGGCGAGCTTGCGAAGGCCCTTGCAAGTATAAAAGACGCCAAGGCCGAAGCCGAGAAGGCACACCAGGAGATCCAGGAGGCCAAAAAGATAGCGGCGGGTAAGAAATTCTTTATGCAAACAAAACATGTGGAGGAGGCGTTTCTTTTACTTACCCGAGTCCGGAGCTCTCCAGGGGCATTCGCAGATCTGCCACGCAGCATATCGGACGCCACGGAGTTCTACCGTGCTCAGGAGGGGAGCTCAACGGAGAAACTGTTCTAGTCCCAGTATGCTGGGGCAGAACATCCAACGCCTCTGAGTGACCAACTGAAGCAGTTAGTCGAACTCCACAAGGCGGCCGAAGTGGCTATGAAGGATTTCGTAGTCCGGATGTGGCCTGATGAGCCCCTGCCCACCAGCTACTTTGGCCTGATCAAGCGGATGGTGAATGCCTGCCCGCGACTAGAGGTCATCAAGCGATCCGTTTGCATTGAGGGTGCCCGCCGGGCCTTTGTCCGTGCGAAGGTGCATTGGGGCAAGCTGGATGCGGAGAAGCTGGTGAAGGACGGGGCGCCGGAGGGCAAGCCACATCGCTATCCGGAGAAGTATTATGATGGTGTTATGAAGGGCGCTCGCCTCGTGGCCGATGAATGTACCAAGGACATAATTTTAGAATGAATTCACTTTTGTCATGTTTGTAATTTAAGGACGAAGTTACTTGCGCTATGTAGCGCTTTTTTTATTTAAAATATTACCTTCTGTGCGGCTGTTTATAAAATTCTGAAAGTAGGCCAGTCGTCGGCTTCCGCCCCCATGTAACTAGTACTGGGGTGTTCATGGAAAACCCAGACACTCTTTATCCAAATGTTTGGTCCCTTAAGGAGGTGTCCGACGCAGCGAACAAGGCAATCGAACTATGCGGCTTTATAACCTTCACTTAGCCATAGAAGTCTACAATTTTAAATTTCGGCGAAGCCCCTAGAATCTGGAAGGCCGAATTGGGGCGCTATATACGCCTAGATCGGACGAAGCCGAATTATCGCCTAAAGCGGAAAAATCTTTAAGGATTTTAAGACCTCTCAAGCAGCGACCAGATCTCGCCACATCATGCCGGTCAGTTTTCGGCTTTCTCTACTGAGGTGCTCGTCCGGAAGAACCGGGACACAATCACAGTAGTTCTCCCTGCGCTACCTTAACCGATATAACGGAACGTAAGGCACCAAAACAAGGGAGCCGGGCTATCCCAACTGTAGACCCAAGACATGATTCAGAGCTGATGCATATAATGCTATAAGTTCGGGGTGCCACACTATTGAAAGTTTTCGGACTTGTCTTGCCGTATTATGGGGCGCCATAAGAAGCCCATGGCAAACTGAACGTACCAAGGCGTACAGGTGCAATATCAAATAGACATTTGTAAGAAAAAATGCTTAGATAAGAATAATAAGCTGATGCTATATATGATCTCCCATTGATGAATAATACGTTTAAGCGTATGTTTACAATGAATGCATTAAGCGGAGATAAATAGGATTATTTGACATATCCTATTCGGGGGCAAGCTACGTACAGATAGATAAAGTAGGTATAATGATCGTAAATAGATTCCACCTGGGTATTTCCTTCTGTGCGCAAAGCATGTTGCTCCTTGGGTTTTTCTCCTATCGAAGTCCGTCGATCCGGCTCTTCTTAAGAGGCTGCACTAAAGCAATGTCCTGAAAGGTGAAAGGAAAGGTTATGAAGGTATCAGGCGGTGATACCGCGCTGTTGACTGAGCCACTGCTTTGCCTCCGCCTATGTCCATGTTATTTTGAGTGCGTAATTGTGTACGCGTGGCACAAATGCTGCTTTGATGGGATTTGAGCGGAGGCCGGACTGCTAGTCACGCTCTTGGCGTGCCTGGTGATCCTGTTGTGGGGTGCTCCGAACTCGCTTGACGGTGCTTGAGGTTGTCGTCGCCGGATTGGTGGTTTGCCGGAGGAGGCCGCATTGTACTTCTACTGCGTGGGCTACAGTGTGCTCTTCTGTGTGGAGAGAGCGGTCCATGTTTCCGTTGACTGTTATGACCCCGCGCGAGCCTGGCATTTTGAGCATGAGGTATGCATAGTGTGGTACCGCATTGAATCTAGCGAATGCGGTTCGTCCGAGCAGCGCGTGGTAACCACTGCGGAAAGGGACGATATCGAAGATTAACTCCTCGCTTCGAAAGTTATCCGGTGATCCGAAGACCACTTCCAATGTTATAGAGCCCGTACAGCGGGCCTCTACTCCCGGAATTGCACCTTTAAAGGTGGTTTTGGTAGGCTTAATCCTTGAAGGGTCGATGCCCATTTTGTGCACTGTGTCCTGATAAAGCAGGTTCAGGCTGTTGCCTCCGTCCATAAGGACTCTTGTGAGGTGAAATCCATCTATGATTGGGTCTAGAACCAATGCGGCCGAGCCGCCGTGACGGATGCTAGTAGGATGATACCTACGATCAAAGGTGATCGGACAAGCTGACCATGGGTTGAGTTTGGGGACGACTGGCTCCA
>NC_057807.1:480181051-480198661 GCF_018294505.1 Triticum aestivum | reverse complement strand
CCGTGTTCGGACGCTGGGGCTCATCGTCATCGTCGATGTGTAGCCCCTTGTCCTTGTTTCTGGTGTTTATTTTACCGGCATGTTTAAATACCCAGCAGTCTCTATTGGTGTGGTTGGACGGCTTGTCCGGGGTGCCATGAATTTGGCAGAGCGCTCCAGTATACGGTCTAGACTGGACGATCCCTGATTGTTTCTTTTGAATGGCTTCTTCCGCTGACCGGATTTGGATCCGCTGAATCTGGCATTGACTGTTGTGTCTTCGGTGTTGTCACCGTTGTTCCGCCGCTTGTGTCTGTTGCACCGTAGCTTGCCATTATTGTCACAGACATATGACGTGCCAGAATGTGGCGTAGTGATGCTGCGAGCCAACCAGCTGTCCTGTCCCACGCAAAAGCGGGTCATTAGTGTCGTGAGAGCTGCCATGGACTTGGGTTTCTCCTGGCCGAGGTGTCGAGCGAGCCACTCGTCGTGGATATTATGCTTGAAGGCCGCCAGGGCTTCGGCGTCCGGACAGTCAACTATTTGGTTCTTTTTAGTTAGGAACCGAGTCCAAAATTTCCTGGCTGATCTCCGGGCTGTTGAGTGATGTGGCTCAGGTCATCGGCGTCCGGAGGTCGCACATATGTGCCTTGGAAGTTATCAAGGAATGCGTCTTCCAAGTTTTCCCAACTACCAATGGAATTTGCGGGTAGGCTGTTAAGCCAGTGTCGGGCGGGTCCTTTGAGCTTAAGGGGAAGATACTTGATGGCATGTAGATCATCTCCGCGGGTCATGTGGATGTGCAGAAGGAAGTCTTCAATCCATACCGCAGGGTCTATTGTGCCATCGTATGATTCAATGTTTACAGGTTTGAACCCTTCTAGGAATTCATGATCCATCACTTCATCGGTGAAGCAGAGGGGGTGTGCGGCACCTCTGTGCCGGGCTATGTCACGACGCAGTCCGGCCAAATCAGGCTGGTTGTGTTCGGGCCGGTCGGATTTACTGTTAGTGTATCCGGTATGACGGTCATCATCATGTGCTGCGGCGCGCCCCCGTGATCCGTAGATCGATCTTGGTTGTCCTGCGGTGTTATCCAATCTATCTCGCAGGTCCTGAGTATTGCCCCGGGCCGTAGTACACTGGCGTGGGGGTGCAGGCTGGTATTCGGGCTGATATACCGTTTTATCCCGACCTCGAGGCGGCCGGTCATCCATGTGGCGCTCTAGTCCATATTCCTCGGCTGCCAGGACTTCTGTCCATCTGTCTGTGAGCAGGTCTTGATCAGCTTGAAGCTGCTGTTGCTGCTTCTTCAGGCTCCTCATGGTGGCAATAAGTCGGCGCTTGAAGCGCTCCTGCTCCGCGGGGTCCTCAGGCACGCCGAACTCGTCGTCGCCGAGGCTAATCTCGTCTTCGGAGGGGGGCATGTAGTTGTCCTCCTCCGGATACTCGTCTGTCGCCTGTTCATCTGGGCTGTCCTGCCCATCTTCCTGTTCGGCCTGCTCGAAGGCGGGCTGATCGGGGTTGTATTCATCTTCGGCACCGTCCGTATTGTTTTCATCTCCGGTGCCGGTATTGCCTTGGTGGGGCTTGGAGCGGCGCTGGCGACGCCCATGTTTTGCTTTCTTTTTGGTGGGGTTATCCTCCATTGCCTCATCGCCATTTGTTTCTTTCGAAGTGTCCACCATATATATATCGTATGAAGAGGTGGTTGTCCACCGCCCTGTGGGCGGTGGCTCCCGTGTGTCTCCTGCATCGTCGTCCATACTGTCGATGTCTTCGGAGTCGAAGTCAAGCACATCGGTTAAATCATCAACAGTTGCAATGAAGTGGGTGGTGGGTGGGCAGCAAATTCCTTCGTCGCCTGCTTCCCACTCAAGCCGGACATAGTTCGGCCCAGAGCCTCCTGACAAAGAGAGAGACTTTAATGAGTTCAGCATGTCGCCAAAGGGCGAGTGCTGAAAGATGCCCACGGCGGTAAACTCCATTACCGGAGCCCAACCTGGATTGGCTGGCTCGAGGGTGTGCAGACCGGAACCAACAACCGGATACGAGTCCGGGGGGCCGGGGTTACAGGCCTCAACAGAGGTGAGACCTGTATTCGACTCCACCGCCGATGAGTATGCGGCCTGCAGGGCAGGGTCCACCCCTCCATCCTTAGGCAACGCGACCTGCTGCGGATTTAGATCCGGGGCTACTGCAGGGATGATATCCCGAACATTGTCCGACGGCAGGTCTAGGCTGTGCTCGTCGTGACTGTCCGACGCTCCTGGCATAGGCCCGAATCCGTCGAAGATCAAGTCTCCACGAATATCCATCGTGTAGTTCAAGTTTCCGAACCTAACCTGGTGGCCAGGGGCGTAGCTGTCGATCTACTCCAGATGATCAAGCGAATTGGCCCGCAGTGCGAAGCCGCCGTACACAAAGATTCATTCAGGGAGAAAAGTCTCGCCCTGGACGGTGTTGTTGGCGATTGAAGACGCCATCAAGCCTCAAAGCAATGACACAGAGGAACTCTCAATGAAAGCACCAATGTCGGTGTCAAAACCGGCGGATCTCGGGTAGGGGGTCCCGATCTGTGCGTCTTAGGCTGATGGTAACAGGAAGCAAGGTACACAATGTTTACCCATGTTCGGGCCCTCTCGATGGAGGTAAAACCCTACTTCCTGCTTGATTAATATTGAAGATATGAGTAGTACAAGAGTAGATCTACCACAAGATAGTAGAGGCTAAACCCTAAGAGCTAGCCTATGATGGTATGATTGTAATTCTGATCGACCTTCTAAGGACCATCCTCTCTGGTTTATATAGACACCGGAGAGGGCTAGGGTTTACATGGAGTCGGTTACAAGGAAGGAAATATAATATCCGGATCGTCAAGCTTGTCTTCCACGCAAAGGAAATTCCCATCTGGACACGGGCGGAAGTCTTGAGTCTTGTATCTTCACGCTTCAATAGTATGGACGATGTATATAGTCCGGCTGTCCGGATACCCCCTAATCCAAAACTCCCTCAATGGGAGCAAAGGTTTCATCGTTGTTGATACCCTCGACTTGGGAGTAGCCTTGTGCTACCAAACGAGCCTTGTTGCGAACGATAATTCCATGAGCATCTTGCTTGTTCTTGAATATCCACTTGGTTCCAATGACATTATGGTTCCCCGTTGGCCTTGTAACCAATCTCCACACCTTGTTGTGCTTGAAGTTGTTGAATTCTTCATGCATGGCATTGAGCTAATCCGGATCCTCGAGCGCCTCATAGACCTTTTGGGGTTCAACACAAGAAACAAATGTGTGATGTTCACAATAGTTTTCTAATTGTCTACGAGTGCTTACCCCTTTTCTCAAACTTCCAAGCACATTCTTCATAAGACGATCTTTGGTAGTGAGCTTGGAAGCAATCTTGGCGGCACGACGCTCCAATTCCTCCTCAAGAGATAGTTGAGGAGCGGAAACTTGACCATCTTGAGCGTCGTCATGAGCTTGTTCTTGATCTTGAGCTTGCTCTTGATCTTAAACTTCCTCGGGAGGGAGAACTTGACCTTGGGCATCACTTGGTGGTTCCCCACCATCTTGAGATTGATCTTTCCCTTGATCTTGTTCACTTGGTTGAGGTCCTTCACTTTGTTCTTCGGAAGCGTGTGGGTCTTGGGTTGGTGATGGCTCCACTTGAGTGGAACCTTGTCCTTCTCCTTCAGCCACAAGGGGGTTCCTCAATGGGTAGGATATGACCAACACCCATTCTTATTATGGCTTGGGGAGGAATTTCATCACCTACATCACAAGTACCACTTTGATCCACTTGGGAGCCGTTATCCTCGTCAAATTCCACGTTACATGCCTCCTCAATGAGTCCCGTGGACTTGTTGAGGACACAGTAAGCATGAGAGTTTGTAGCATAACCAACAAATATGCCCTCATGAGCTGTAGCCTCAAATTTAGACAAACGAACACCTTTCTTGAGAACGAAACACTTACAAGCGAACACCCGGAAGTACTTGAGGTTAGGCTTGTTACCGGTAAGTATCTCATATGGATTCTTCCTCAAGCCCTTGCCGAGATAGAGCCGATTGGATGCATGACAAGCGGTGTTGATGGCTTCGGCCCAAAAGTTGTAGGGAGACTTGAACTCCGCCATCATGGTCCTTGCCGCGTTCATCAACGTCCGGTTCTTCCTCTCTGCTACACCATTTTGTTGAGGGGTGTAAGGTGCGGAATGTTGATCCTTGATCCCCTCATTACTAAGAAACTCATCCAAGGTGTAGTTCTTGAACTCGGTGTCGTTGTCACTTCTTATTGTCAAGATCTTTGCATTGTGTTGACGTTGAGCTTCATTTGCAAAGTCGATGACGGTTTGTTGAGTCTCACTCTTCCTCTTGAATAAATATACCCAAGTGTATCTTGAATAATCATCCACAATCACCAAGCAATACTTTCTACTCCCAAGACTATCAAAGGATGGAGGCCCAAAGAGGTCCATGTGAAGGAGCTCCATGGGTCTCTTCGAGTAGATGGTAGTCGTGGAAGGGTGAGCCTTCTCATGTAGCTTTCCTTTGATACAAGCACTGCAAGTACAATCTTTGGCAAAACTAACATTTGTTAGTCCACGAACATGGTCCCCCTTGAGAAGACTTTGCAAAGATCTCATATTGACATGGGCTAAACGGCGATGCCAAAGCCATCCCACGCCAACATTAGCCATTAGGCATGTCGCGGTCTTAGTGGGTCGCTCTAAAAAGTTAATCACATAAAGACCATTTTCGACATGCCCAACAAAGGCTACTTTAAGAGTCTTGCTCCACAATAGGGCGACGGTATCAATATCAAAGAAAGTGGCAAAGCCCATGAGTGCAAGTTGACGAACGGAAAGTAAATTGTAGGCAAGGGACTCAACAAGCATGACTTTCTCGATCGTGAGATCATGAGAAATGACAACCTTGCCAAGACCCAATACCTTAGAAGACGAGGCATCACCCCACTCAACATTGGTGGGCATAGAAGAGACCTTGTGCACGTACAACACCAAGTCCTTGCTTCCTGTCATATGATTTGTGGCTCCACTATCGAGCAACCATGATCCCCCACCGGAAGCAAACACCTACAAGAGACCAATGCTTAGTTTTAGGTACCCATTTTGTAATGGGTCCTTCGATGTTAGTAAGAAGGGTCTTGGGAACCCAAATAGACCATTCAATGTACTCATAAGGAGAACCAACAAATTTGGCATAAACATGCCCATCACTAGCATGGCATAGAACATAAGAAGGGTTAAAGTCGCTGGCTTTGTTGGAAGGAGTGGCAATGCCCTTCCTGACACCACCACCCTTCACATTGTTCTTCTTCTTCTTCTTAGGAGCACCCTCTCCCTCCTTCACAAAAGTTTTCTTGAGAGGAAGAGGTTGTTTGGCCTTGCCATTCTTCTTCTTGTTTTTGGACTTGGATGCAAACCCAATTCCCTCCTTGCCCACAACTTCCTTTTGATTGCTCAAAAGATTTTTGAGGTTCTTCTCACCTTGTATGCAAGACACAAGGCCTTTCTCAAGTTGATCCTTCAACTTGGCATTCTCCTCCACAAGATACACATGCTAACAACATGGGTTAGTAGCATTTGCATTATCAATTAAGACCATATGAGGAAAAGTGGCTTTCTCCTTGGTTAGCTTCACTTGGAGTTGATCATGAGACTCCTTGAGGCTAGCGTGAGCACCCTTCAAGGACTTGTGAGACTTGTCAAGTATATAAAACTCCTCCTTGAATCTAGCATGGTCAACCCCAAGTTTAGCCTTCTCGGAATTGAGCACACAAGATACAACAAGAGCATGATCAAGATCTTTCTTTAATTTAGCATGATCGTCATTGTGTGACTACTCAAGAGCTAAACGATGACCACGCTCTTCCTCAAGCGCATTAGAGAGATCCGATATCTCATCGGCATAGTCACGACTATGTCCTTCCATCTTATAGATGGTTTTTTCGTGAGCCTCAATCATGTCATTGGCTTCACCAAGTTGTTCCAAGAGAGCAACAAAGTGCTTCTTGGATTTACCCTTGAGCTTACTCATAAAAGACTCAAATTCATTTACTTCCTCATTAGACCCATCACTTTCATCAATGCAGTCCATTGAGGAAGGATTAGTAGTGATGGTAGTTTTGATGTTGGGGGTTACCTTGTTGGTGGCTTTGGCCATCAGGCACTTGGCGGTGATGTTCTCGTTGGGTGAGTTGAAGAGGGACACCCGTGGAGTTGTGGCAATGGCAACGAAGGCCATGGCCACCGCCTCACCATCTTTATCATCATCCTCATCCTCATTGTACTCTTCTTGTGCCGCCAACCCCTTGGGATGAGTCTTCTTGGTGAAGTTGTTCTTGTTGGGTAAGGACTTGGCTTTGTCTTTTCGGATAAGCTTGCCACCATTGTCTTCCCGCTTCTCGTAAGGGCACTCCGCAACAAAGTGGCTCACATTGCCACAATTATAGCATGTTCTCACACATTGCTTTCCCTTGGTGCCACTTGAGTTGTTCTTGTTGAAGTTGGGCCTTGAGTTCTTCTTGCTCCAAAATTGCCTTGAAGCGAGAGCCATGTGCTCACGATAATCATATTTTGTATCTTTGGGGTTACTATCCTCTTCTTCATCTTCATCCTCTTCTTCCACACTAGCCTTGGCCTTCAAAGCAAGGTTGGGTTTCTTCACCCGTTGAGAGCGCATTACCTCATTGTCGGAGGTCTTGTCCAAGATTCTCATAGCAACAAACTCATCCAACACTTCAATTGAGGATAAGGTATGAAAGTCCGGCCTTTGACGAATGACAGATGACATGGCCTTGTGGTAGGGCATCATGGCCTTGAGAAACTTGCGCTTCATCCAATTGTCATATGTATCCTTGCTCCCATGATCTCGGAGTGAGACCGCGAGAGTGGTTAATCTCCGGTAGAGCTCACGAGGTTCTTCATCTTCATTCATTGCAAACTCATCGGCTTCATCTTGCACCACTTCATAGTTGGAGCGTTGAATGCTTGCGCTTCCCTTGTAAATGGAAACAACATGTTGCCATGCTTCCTTGGCCACGGTGAAAGGTCGGAGATGCGCAATATCTTCGGGTGGAATTGCATCTTGAATAATAAAGAGAGCGGACTCATTGAATTGATGATCTGCGGCTTCTCTAGGAGTGAGGTTGCTTGGGCCATGTGGGTAGAAACCTTGCTCAATAATTCTCCAAAGATTAGTAGAACTATGATTTAAATGACGTTTAAAACGGTAGAACCAAGAAGCAAAATCCTCATTTTTCACAAACTTAGGAGGAGGACTGACATGATTCAAATGAGTGGAGGGAACTGGTCCTCCATAAGTAAGAGGTGGTTCAACATGGGCAAAGATGCCGTTTCCACTTCTACCACTAGGCAAAGGAATTTTATCACTAGAAGCTTCCCCCTTATCGGAGTTAGCATGCGCCACCTTGGTAGTGGGATCGACCACTTCCAACGGTGCGGTGGATAACTTAAGACCATCAAGAAACTCCTTGAACATGCCTTTGACCTCGATCGCCATGGAGGTTTTCAATGTGTCCAAAGCCGCATTGAATTCCACACGTGAGACCGAGGATCCCCCATCGGCCGTAGACGAGGATGGATTCACATTGGGTGCTCCTCACGACCGTCTATAGTGTCAACCATACTCTTCAGACGGTAAAGTCCTTAATAAAGAGACAAGGCTCTGATACCAATTGAAAGGACCGATATAGTTGACTAGAGGGCGGTGAATAGGCAACTAACAATTTATAGCTTTTCTTTACCAAATTAAACTTTGCATCAAAGTAGGTTGTCTAGATATGCAACTAGGTGAGCAACCTATATGATGCAACAATAACAAGCACACAAGCAAGCAAGGGATTCAACACAATAAAAGCTTGCACAAGTAAAGGTGAGAGATAATCAAGAGTGGAGTCGGTGCAGACGAGGATGTGTTATCGAAGTTCCTTCCCTTTGAGAGGAAGTACGTCTCCGTTGGAGCAGCGTGGAGGCACGATGCTCCCCAAGAAGCCACTAGGCCCGCCGTATTCTCTTCACGCCCTCACACAATGCGAGATGCCGTGATTCCACTATTGGTGCCCCTGGAGGCCGCGACCGAACCTTTACAAATGAGGTTGGGGCAATCTCCACAACTTAATTGGAGGCTCCCAACGACACCACGAAGCTTCACCACAAAGGAATATGGCTTCGCGGTGACCTCAACCATCTAGGGTGCTCAAACACCCAGGAGTAACAAGATCCGCAAGGGATTAGTGGGGGGGATCAAATTTCTCTTGGTGGAAGTGTAGATCGTGGCCTTCTCAACCAATCCCTAGAGAATCAACAAGTTTGATTGGCTAGGGAGAGAGATCGGACGAAAATGGCTTTGAGCAACAATGGAGCTTGGGGAGGAAGAGGTAGTCCACTTGGAGAAGAAGACCCCCTTATATAGTGAGAGGAATGATCCAACTGTTACCCAATTATTCAGCCCGCGACATGCGGTACTACCGCTCCTGCGGCAGAGACCAGACGAGGCCCTGTTGCATTAAAGCAACAAGCGGTAGAACCGCCGGAGCAGTACTACCGCGCGTCCTTGCGATACTACCGCAAAGTAGGGTTCGACTAGGCTGGGAAGGCACGGACTAATAAAATTACATCCGTGGTTACTGCCGTTGAGTCTCGATCTGTGCAAAATCTGACACGGTACTACCGCATGTAGGGAGCGGTACTACCGCGTAGGGCGTGGATGTAAAAAATTACTTCTGCCCCTACTTCAACGCGTGTCACTATGATGGGCTAGAGGCTACGGTACTACCGCGCCTGAGGTCCGGTACTACCGCATCCCTGGCCGGTACTACCGTGGGACACTGCGGTACTATTGCTCCCTTGAGCACTACTACCGCATGCCACATCACAATAGCACTTGGAGTCCTTCATTTTGCAAAGACACGGATAAACGGTCGGTGCTCCAAAGAAGCAAAGGAAAGGTGGTGCAAGAAACAGACGTGTATGTGTTGGTTCCACCCCAACCTTTCCGACACGGACCACCTCTTAATAGTACGGCTTTCCTACGACTCAAATCCACCGAAAAGAAACATAGAGAAACGCCGTCTTCACTTAGGCTCCAAGGGGCACCAAATCGTCTTATGCCTAGACATGAGATATCTGAAATGCTCAATGCACACGATTAGTCCGCAAATGCATTGTCATCAATCACCAAAACCACATAGGGAGAAATATGCCCTAACAGTCATGGGAAAAAATTAGAGCCATTTGATGGAAGACAGAAAAAACGTGCTCTCGCACATAGCCTTCTGACCAACTTGGTCACCCTTCGTTTAACATGGTGTACTTTGGGCATCCTTGAAACGATCCCAACTTTTGCCATGAGTAGTCGTGCCCATGGCTGGCATCTATGCTAGGTTTGAATGACTTCTGATACAATATGTGTGTTACGACACGTCTGACCCCTTATCGGGTTTTTTCACCGTGAAAATTCCAAAAAATGCAAAAAATGTCGAAAACCCAAGCAAATTGTTGGTGCTTTCAAAATTTTTCTAGAACATAAAAAATGTTCCTGTTTTCAAAAACATTCTACACAAATACAAAACACTTTCGAGGAAACCCAAATAAATCAGTTTCATTTTTTTGTTCACAATTTTAAAATTCCATTTGTTAGTGTTTCTAAAAAATATTTGTGTTCAAATATTTATTCTGAGCTATTTTACAAGACACGAATATTTCTTGAATTTTTTGTACAACTTTTAAAATGCAAATATTTCTATTTTTTGAACAAAATTTGAAACACAAACATTTGTTAAAGTTCGAACAAAATTCGAAAGCATGAGTACTTTTTGAGGGAAAAAACAAAAATCAAACCAGAAAAAGATAAAGAAATATCGAGAAAAAGACCGGTTCACATAGTATACCGGTCTTTGAGGGATAGTTCTTATAGTCTGTATTTCTTAGTTAGACAAAAAGCTTATTAAGTCATATGGCTAGCAACGAGCAGTCAGCAGCGCGAGTTACACGGTTCGATCCCTTGCACAACCATTCCTTTTTCATTGAATTCTTCCCCGCGCGCAACAATTAGCCGGCCCTTTCGGGCAGTCTCCTGTGTGTGGCGACGGCTATTTGATGCTACTCCCCGAGCAATGTCCTGACAACCGTTCGTTGTGTCAAGTTGTCGCTGTTTCGCAATTGCCAAAGATGGGTCGGCTCATTTTAGCAGTTTAGCGTGTACATGATCCTGGTTTTGGGAAGGATCCTACTCCAGGTTTTTTGTTGTTTTAGGAACCCATCTAAAAGGTATCCAAATTGTTTTATTGCTGTTATGTTGCTTTTTTTCATTCTGTTTTTCTTCTGTTTCCTTTTTGTTTTCCTTCTCATTTCTACTATGTTTTTTCCTGTTTCTTTTAAGTTTTTTAATTTTCTTTTCTTTTTTACCTTTTAAAATAATATACGGAAATTTCGATAAATATTTCATAAAAATCAAAATTTCAAAAATTCTCGTGTTTTCAAATTTTGTTTATAAATTCAAAATATGCTTACACTTTTCAGTTATTGTTTAAAATTTCAGAAAGTTATCATGTTTTTTCAAAAATTGTACAGAAAATAAAAAAGGGTTCGCTCTTAAACAAATGCTCATTAATTTAAAAACATGTGTGTGGTTTCAATATTTTTCACAAATTCGAATAATGTTCAGAAATTTCAAAAAAGATTGTGGTTCACACATATTTTCATAAAATATTTAGGGCTTTCGTAAAATGTTCTTAGTTTCATTTTTTCTTGAAATTTCATCATTTGTTCAATTATTTATTATTTTTTCACAAGTTCAAAAAATGTTCACAGTTTCATATTTTTGTACGCAATTTTATCAATTGTTCAATTTTTAAATTATTTGTTCACATATTCAGAAAAATCACGGTTTCAAAAATTGTTCACAACATCCAAAAATATTCATTTTTTTCAACATTGGTTTGCGCTTTTTCAGAAAGTGTTTGTGCGTTCAAAAATTGTTTTGATTTTTTTAAACAAGATCTTGTTTTCATACATTTTCTTCAGAAGTTCAAAAAATGTTCACACTTCTTCAGAATGTACACTTTCTGATAATGTTTCACAATTATTTAAAAAGATGTTCCCTACGGTGATTGATTCCGGTTCTCAACAATACCATGATCTGGTTCTCTATAGTCCACGGTCCGGTTCTACAGCTGTGTTTTGTTCTTATAGTATGTACATTCAACTCTGTTGCTTAATTCGTCTGGCAAGGAATGCCCATGCACAAACGGCTCGTCACCGTTTCGATTCCACTCTAGGGTGTTGTATGTTTTCTGATTTTTTTCCCTTTATATGTTTTGTGAGGGGGGTTGTACGGAAGCGGGGGCTCTAATATAAGATGTTTTTTAACACTATTAAACTGTCCAAAAACATCTTATATAGGTTACAGAGTAGTATTTCTTTACGATGGTAATATCTTTGGCTAATTTTCTTTCATTTAGCTATTACAGTAGTCAACTAATTGTCTTGCTAGGGAAGGGTGCACGAATTAGTAGTGTAAGACAGTGGTTTAGAGTACCACCGGTGTACTGAACTCAAAGATGTATAAGGCTTAATTTTTTTCTGAGACAAGTATAAGGCTTAAATAAAGGCGCGATAATTCGTAGCTAATTTTTTTTCGTTGAGAAAGCCCAAAGCATGGGTTGCTGCTGCTGTTTTTAAAGAAAAAATTAGCATCAGTGCCGCGGGTGCTGGCAAATCCTAAACGGCGCCAATTGCGCCCGTTTCTTCGCTGCACGCAAACGGGCGCATACCCCCCGCGCCAGCTGGGCCGGCCCATTTCTTCTTTTTCTGTTAAAACTGCATCAATTAACAAAGCTTGAGTGCGGTGGTTCGAACTTGGGATGTTTTGTTTAGACATCAGCGCAGTTACCCCTAGGCAAAGAACCACTTGCTGTTTCCAAACCTCTTTTCCCTCTTTTATTGTTTCTCCAGGTCGCAAGATTTTTTCTCCTTTTTCCTGCTCTTTTTTCATTTTTTCTTTTCTTTATTCCTTTTTCATTTTTTTCGTAAATGTGCAATTTTTTTATTCAAATTTGATGAACCTTTATCAAATCGATGAACTTTTTTAAAATTCGATGAAAATTTTCAAATTCCATGATTTTTTAAAACGTGAACAATTATTGAGAACCTGAACAAAAAATTATATACGATGAGCGATTTTCAAATATACACTGAACATTTTTTCGGTGTACGATGAACAACTTTTAACTACACAGTGAACATTTTTGTGATATACATTGAAATAATTTAAAACATATTTATACATTCTCTTTATATAAGATGAACAACTTTTATACATTGAACATTTTTGTAATATAATCTGAACAATTTTAAACTACACATTGAACAATTTTGTGATATGCGCTGAAAAACCATTTAAATACCCATTGAACATTTTTTTATGTACACAGAACAATTTAAAATTGTGAACAAAATTTGAAAAAGTGAATAAATTTGAAAAACTATGAACACATTTTGAAATCACGAACAAAAAACGAAAATACCTTTTTTTAAATTCCATGAACCTTTTTCAATTTCAATGAACTTTTTCTAGATTTCGATGAACCTTTTCTAGATTTCGACGAACTTTTTTCAAATTCGATGATTTTTTTACAAATTTGATGAACTTCTTCCAACTTTGATGAACTTTTTTTCAAATTCGTTGAACTTTTTTTTAAATTCAAACAATTTTTTTTGATATTGATGAACTATTTTTCAAAATTGATGAACTTTTTTGAAATTTGTGAACTATCAATGATTTTTTTAGTTTATTAACCTTTTCAATTCGTGATTATTTTGAAATCTGTGAATTTTCAAATTTCGTCCCGAAAAAATTACGTTTCCCAAAATCTGTGCGCAATAAATAGCGCGACTTTAATTATTCTTAATTCATGCCCGCTGAAAATATCCATGATTGATTGGTTGCACTAGTGGTTAGTCGACTGGAACATGTACTGAAGGTCGCGTGGTTGAATCCTCACGGGAGCAACACTTTTTAGGGGATTTTTTTATGGTATAGACGGGATTTTTTTTGTGGTATAGAAGGCGTGTCGTGGGCCGGCCCAGCAGGCGCGGCTGTGAGCACCAGCTTCCTAAACCGGCGCTTAAGGCGCCGGTTAGGAGCTCGCGCGGGTGCTGTGCAATGGGGATGCTCTTATACGACGTCTTAATGGGCCAAACTGCATCCCTATTGCATATTGGGCCGCAGCCCATTAAGCTTCACTCCCTCCCTATCTCCTCCCAAAGCATTTCAAGTATTTGAAAGATAGAATCTGGAAGCAAATTCAAGGTTGGATGGAGAAAACTTTGTTCGTTGGGGGCAAAGAGGTGCTTATTAAATCTGTTGCCCAAGCCATCCCTACCTACTCCATGGCCTGTTTCAAACTGCCTAGAGGATTATGCCAACACATTAACGGACTACTACGTAAGTTCTGGTGGGGCTCAAAAAAGGGAGAGAGAAAGACTGTCTGGGTCTCTTGGGAAGTCATGACACAACCAAAGTTCATGGGAGGAATGGGGTTCAGAGATATCGAGCTTTTTAACCTTGCATTACTGGCCAAGCAGGCCTGGCGCCTCCTGCAGGAACCCACCTCGTTGAGTGCGAGGATCCTCAAGGCTGTTTACTACCCTTCTTCCACCATCCTTGAGGCAGAAGTGGGCAATCATCCTTCACAAGTTTGGCGATCCATAATTGAGGGCAGAGACACCTTGAAGCTGGGACTTGTCAAACGCATTGGTTCGGGAGAGGACACATACATATGGACTGACAACTGGATTCCACGTGATTTTAAGCTTCAGCCGGTTTGCCAAAAGTCCTTGAATCCTCCTCACAAGGTATCGGACCTCATTGATTCAGTTAACATGACATGTGACCGAGGTGTCCTTGATCAGCACCACTTCCCCATGGACGTCGAAGCAATTCTTAATATCCCGTTAAGCTCAAGAGTCCGTGCTGATTTTTGGTCCTGGCATTATGAGAAAAGGGGTGTCTTCACAGTACGGTCTGCATATAGAATCTTGGCCTCCACAAAGCAACAGCGGACGGACTGGTTAGAGCACAACGAGGGCCACTCGTGCCCTGAGTCGGACCGCCGATCTTGGGCAAAGTTATGGGGAGCTATGGTCCCTTCCAAAGTGAGAATTTTTGCATGGCGATTGGCCAAATCTTCCATCCCTACAGGAGAAGTTTGCAAGCACCGGAGCATGGCTGAAACACCGGAGTGCGCCTTATGCAAAGTTGTAACGCCCTCGATGCGGCTATAGCTCCCACGTGTCGAGGCACGACTTAGAGGCATAACCGCATTGAAAGCAATGTCGCAAGTCAGGCAATCATTACAACATCCCATGTAATATATAATAAAAGGGGGAGATAACATAGTTGGCTTACACTCGCCACGTCACATCAGAGTACATAAATAACATCCATCAAACAAACACTCATGGCCCGACTACGGCGCCAAAATAGAAAAGAACCCAACATGCGACAAGGTCCTGAATCGATAACCCCAACTAGGCACCACTACTGATCGTCCGGAAAAGACACGTAGTATCGCTGAGAGTCCTCGTCGAACTCCCACTTGAGCTCGTAATCGTCAACTGGAGCAGAAACACCTGGACCTGCATCTGGAGTTGTAGTATCTGTGAGCCACAGGGACTCAGCAATCTCACACCCACGCGATCAAAACTATTTAAGCTCATAGGAATGGATAAGGCAAATATATGTGGAGCTGCAGCAAGCGACTAGCATATGTGGTGGCTAACTTATACGCAAAAGAGAGCGAGAAGAGAAGGCGAAGCACGAGCGAGAAGCTAAAGGAACATCCTGCGCAAGCATAACTCCAACACCGTGTCCACTTCACAGACTCCGCCGAGAAGGGGCCATCACGGTAACACACACGGTTGATTCATTTTAATTAAGTTTAGTTCAAGTAATCTACAACCGGACATTAACAAATTCCCATCTGCCCATAACCGCGGGCACGGCTTTCGAAAGATCAATCCCTGCAGGGGGGTCCCAGCTTAGCCCATAACAAGCTCTCACGGTCAACGAAGGAATAGACCTCCACCCAAGACACACCGATCAGACTCGGTATCTCGGTACAACAAGATGATTCGACAGGTTAAAAAAGTCCAGCAACACCGCCCCAATGTGCCGACAAATCCCGATAGGAGCTGCACATATCTCTTTCTCAGGGCACACTCAGATGAGACTAGCTACGAGTAAAACCAACCCTCAAGTTTCCCCGAGGTGGCCCCTCAGGCAGCTCAGTTCGGACCAACACTCAGAGGGAGCACTGGCCCAAGGGGGGGCTAGAATACGATGACCCTCGGGCTCCGGAAACCCAAGGGAAAAAGAGGCTATGTGGCAAATGGTAAAACCAATGTTGGGCATTGCTGGAAAAGCTTTAATCAAGGCGAACTATCAAGGGGTTCCCATTATAGCCCAACCGTGTAAGGGACGCAACAATCCGGGAACATAACACCGATATGACGGAAACTAGGGCGGCAAGAGTGGAACAAAACACTAGGCGAGAGGCCGAGCCTTCCACCCTTTACCAAGTATATAGATGCATTAAGATAACATAGCAATATAATGATATCCCAACAAGTAAATAAATGTTCCAACAAGGAACGGCTCCAATCTTCACCTGCAACTAACAACGCTATAAGAAGGGCTGAGCAAAGCGGTAACATAGCCAATCAACGGTTTGCTAGGACAATGGTGGGTTAGAGGTTCAACATGGCAATTAGGAGGCTGACAAGCAAATGGTAGGCATCAAAGCAGTGGCAAAGCAAAAGAGCGAGCAAACTAGCATAGCAAAGATAGTAGTGATTTCGAGGGTATGATCATCTTGCCTGCACAGTTGTCAGAGTTGACTGGATCCTCACAAGAAAACTCAACGGGCTCCTCGGTAGCGAACTCGTCTCCCGGCTCTACCCAACAAGACAAACAAGCAACAAGGATACAATCAACCACGGGCAAGACCAAGCAATAAGATGAAATGACGATATGCTATGCGGGATGCGATGCGGGATGCAAAATGCAAGATATGACAGGAAATGCATGAACCTGGCATCAACTTGGAAAACCAAGTGTGCCACTGGATAGAGGGGATGAAATAGCTTGAAAATGATATAAAGATCATTGGAATCGGAGCTACGGTTTGGAAATGGCAAGCGTTTTAAGATATGACACCGGTATGCGATTTGCAGCAAGTAGGCATCTAAATGCAACGAAAAGAACATGCTACAGCCACCAATCATGAAAACAAAATACATGGCAGTGAAGTACACAAGATGGTTGACAAAACACTAGCACTGAGCCATAGGCAAATTCATCCATTAAGAGGTTCAAACAAGCATGGCTAAAACGCAAATGCAAAACAGATTCCAGACTTAGTGAAATTAACACTAGTCTGAAATTTCAGATCACGATGCTCTCTTCGGAGCAGCAAAACAATATGATAGAAAACCTGAACATGAAAAGTAAGAACATGGCATGGAGCTACTCAACAAGCTTAACAAAACACCCAAAGTGACCTGGGGCCAAAAGGGTTCACAAAATACTCTACCGAGCTCACGAACATAGCTCGAACACAATCAGTTTTCAGACTTAGTGAAAACTGAGACACGCTGAAATATAACTCACGAAGGCATGTAAACGAGCTCGATGCACTCACTACGGTGCAAGTCATGGCAAGGAAAGCATATAACCAGCAAGAAGGCACAATATGCTAGATACACATGGCAAGAACGAAGGCATAGCATGCATGGAACACTAACGGTAGCATCGGCAAAATCGCAAACAAGTTGACGATCTGCCCAGATTAACAACGAAGCAAAAGTTGAGCTCGATTGAGTCAACCTAGAGCACTCCACATATGTAACCAAAGACATGGATGGATATAGCATAACATATATATCAAAACTCCCTTACTGATCATCCTCAAAAGAGGCACGGATCACTAGGAAACAAGCTGGACATATAGCATCATGAACTAAAATATCCCAGACTTAGTGAAAATCACTAAGTCCCTGAAATCTGCAATCTCAGGTACCTCTCTTCGCAAGCTTGCACAAGACAACACACACATCCTAAAAATACATGGGTCACACCTCTGGAAAGAAGACAAAATGCTTAACAATTCATCCCAAAGGGGCACAGGCATATCATGCACGAATTAAACATGGCAAAAATGACAAAAGTGCATGATGAACTAACGGATCTGCAATTTAACTCACGAAGCGTCCTTCTAACAGCATTTTGGATATCAAGATGACCTCAAATGCAAATGATGCAATGTAATGAAATGATGTACATGTCGAGGCGAAGATTTTGATATATCGTATGCCCAAAACGGAGCTACGGTTGCGGAGATACAAGCAGTCAAAGATTGCAAAAAAATAAGGGGGAGAGGGAAAGTCAACCCCTAGGGTTTACTGTTCGCGCGCAGATCTGGATCTGGGCTCGCCGGGGCACGGACACCGAGGATCACCGGAGAGGCGCGGGGCTCGCCGGGGAGAGGGGCTGCGGCCGGGGCTTCGGCCGGCGACGAGGGGGCG
>NC_057807.1:480170938-480180286 GCF_018294505.1 Triticum aestivum | reverse complement strand
GTCGGTGGAGATCTGTTTTTTTTTAAAACTAGGGTTTCGGACGGGGGAAGAAGAGATCCGAATGGAGGGGGTATAAATAGGCATAGAGGGAGCTAGGAGAGTCCAAATGAGGTGCGGTTTTCGCCCACACGATCATGATCGAACGCTCTAGGACATGGAGCAGAGTTTGGTGGGTTTTGGGCCAAATTTGGGGGGTGTTGGGCTGCAACACACACGAGGCCTTTTCGGTCCCTCGGTTAACCGTTGGAGTATCAAACGAAGTCCAAATGATACGAAACTTGACAGGTGGTCTACCGGTAGTAAACCAAGGCCGCTTGGAAAGTCTCGGTCCAATCCGGAAATGTTTAAACCCCACACACGAAAGAAGACTAGAAATGACCACCGGAGGAGAACGAAGCGCCGGAATGCAAAACGGACAACGGGGAAAAATGCTCGAATGCATGAGATGAACATGTATGCAAATGCAATGCACGTGATGACATGATAAGAGATGCACGAAAAAGAAAAACAACACACGGAGACAAAGACCCGAACCCGAGAAATAAATATAACTTAGCACCGGAGACGACAAGAGTTGGATACAATTATGGAAAGTATATCTAGGGCGTTACAACACTCCACCACTACGAAAAGATCTCGTCCCGAGATCTAGGACTGAAAGAACTCCGGGTACTCAGAACGGAGGTGATCCTCGCGTTCCCAGGTAGCTTCACGGTCGGAATGGTGAGACCACTTGACTTTGAGAAATTTAATTGACTTGTTGCGAGTCTTGCGTTCAGTCTCTTCAAGAATAGCAACTGGGTGCTCACGATAAGAGAGATCTTCTTGGAGCTCAATGTCCTCGAAGTTGACGGTGCGGTCAGGAGTCTTGAAGCACTTTCGAAGCTGAGAGACATGGAACACATCATGAACATTTGCAAAGTTTGAAGGAAGCTCGAGTTGATAGGCGAGGTCGCCTCTCTTGCTGACAATCTTGAAAGGTCCCACGTATCTAGGGGCAAGCTTCCCTTTGATACCGAAGCGACGAGTACCTTTCATGGGAGAGACGCAGAGGTAAACGTGATCTCCGATCTCGAAAGCCAGATCACGGTGCTTACTATCATAGTAGCTCTTCTGGCGGGACTGGGCTGCTTTGAGGTTATCACGAATGACTTTGCACATTTCTTCTGCTTCTGTGATTAAGTCATTACCCAGCAGCTGACGTTCACCGGTTTCAGACCAGTTGAGAGGGGTACGGCACTTCCTGCCATACAGAATTTCAAAAGGGGCCTTGCCCGAACTTGCTTGAAAGCTGTTGTTGTATGAGAATTCAGCATAAGGAAGACAATCCTCCCACTTCATGCCGAAGGAGATCACACATGCCCTGAGCATATCTTCAAGAATCTGATTGACACGCTCGACTTGACCGCTCGTTTGAGGATGGAAAGCTGTGCTGAAGCGGATGTTGGTGCCCATGGCCTTCTGAAAAGAATCCCAAAACTTGGAGGTAAAGATGCTGCCACGGTCTGAAGATATCACTTGAGGAATACCGTGCAGAGAGACAATGCGAGAGGTATAGAGTTCCGCCAATTGAGCTGCAGTGATCGACTCTTTGATAGGCAGAAAATGAGCCACTTTGGTGAGCTTGTCGATGACAACAAATATAGCATCATTGCCACGCTTGGACTTTGGAAACCCAGTCACGAAGTCCATTTCAATGTGGTCAAACTTCCATTCTGGAATGGCAAGAGGTTGGAGGAGACCAGCTGGCCTTTGGTGTTCTTCCTTCACTCTTCTGCAGACATCACACTCGTTCACGAATTGAGCGATCTCGCGCTTCATTCGAGTCCACCAATAAGCTTGCTTGAGGTCCTGATACATCTTCGTACTACCAGGGTGGATGGAGAGGAGAGAGTTGTGAGCCTCGTTCATGATCACCTTACGAAGTTCACCTTTGGGCACAACAATTCGATCCTCGAAGAAGAGAGTGTCCTTGTCATCAAGTCGGTAGCACTTGTACTTGGACCGACTCTTTGCAATACCAATCTTCACCTTCTTCACCATATCATCGAGAAGTTGGGCTTGGCGAATCTGGTCTTCCAAGGTAGGAGAAACTTGAAGGTTGGCGAGGAAACCTTGTGGAACAACTTGCAGATTAAGTTTGCGGAAAGCTTCACAAAGCTCGGGTTGATAAGGCTTGAGAATCAGACTGTTGCAATATGCTTTTCTGCTCAACGCGTCAGCAATCACATTAGCCTTGCCTGGAGTATACTCGATACTCGGATTGTACTCTTGAATCATTTCGACCCATCGAGTCTGCCTGAGGTTGAGATTAGGCTGAGTGAAGATGTACTTGAGACTCTTGTGATCAGTGAAAATGTCCACTTTCCTTCCCAATAGAAGATGTCTCCAAGTCAACAAAGCGTGCACAACTGCCGCCAACTCGAGATCATGAGTGGGGTAGTTCTTCTCATTAGGTTTCAACTAGCGAGAGGTATAAGCAACAACTTTCTTCTCTTGCATCAGTACAGCACCGAGACCTTGGAGAGAGGCATCACAAAAGACCTCGTACGGCTTGGTTTCATCAGGCGGAGTCAGAACTGGAGCAGTGATCAATTTCTCTTTCAAAGTGTTGAAAGCAATATCACACTCCGGAGACCAAACGTACTTGACGTGCTTCTGAAGAAGATTTGAGAGAGGCTTGGCGATCTTAGAAAAGTTTTCAACGAATCTTCTGCAATAGCTTACGAGACCGAGGAAACTGCGGAGTTGCTTTACGTTCTGAGGAGGTTCCCAATTCACAATTGCAGACACCTTCTCAGGATTCACGGAAATACCCTTGGCAGAGATGATATGACCAAGATAAAGAACCTCATCGAGCCAAAATTCACACTTGGAGAACTTAGCGTAGAACTGATGTTCTCTGAGCTTGTCAAGAACCAAACGCAAGTGCTTGGCATGATCTTCCTTGTTCTTTGATAAAACCAGAATGTCGTCGAGATAGACCAAAACGAATTCATTGGTGTAGGGGTTGAAGATGAAGTTCATCATGCGAGAGAACGTCGGAGGAGCGTTTGCGAGGCCAAAAGACATGACGGTGTATTCATATGAACCAAAGCTTGTTCTGAACGCCGTCTTGGGAATATCTTGCTCACGAATACGAATCTGATGATAACCCATACGGAGATCGAGCTTGGAGAATACTTGAGCACCCTTGAGTTGTTCGAACAGCTCATTGATGTTGGGAAGTGGGTATTTGTTCTTGATGGTCTTCTTGTTTACTGGACGGTAATCAACACAAAGTCGACTCAATCCATCCTTCTTCTTCACAAAAAGAACACCACAACCCCACGGAGAAGTACTAGGCCGGATGAGACCCAATCTTTCTTGCTCATCGACTTGTTTCTTCAACTCCTTCAACTCTTCGGGGCCGAGCTTGTAGGGACGTTTGCACACAGGTTCCGTACCGGGCTCAAGTTCAATAACAAATTCAACCGGCCGGTTCGGAGGCATTCCTGGGAGCTCTTCTGGAAAGACGTCTTGATACTCACAAACAACCGGAATCTGCGAAATAGCATCCAATTCACCCTTCTCATTGAGAGAAAACAACCGGATGGTATTATCCCGAGCGGCAAAGACAATGACCTCCTCAGACGAATGAGTCAGTTGAATCTGCCTGGCTGCACAATCAAGCTGAGCTTTATGCTTAGAGAGCCAGTCCATCCCGAGAATAAGATCGATATCCGAGTTGCCAAGAACCATTGGAGAAGCAAGAAACTTGAAATCACCCATCAAGATTGAAATATCCGGCACCTCCATACTGGAACTCAGTCGCTTAGCTGGAGAGACGACTTGCATAACTCTAGGTAATGCCTTAGTGCTAAAATTGTTCTGCGATGCAAATGGAAATGACATGAAGGAATGCGATGCACCAGATTCAAAAAGAACTTTTGCAGGAATATCATTAACAGGAAGGTTACCCATTATCACATCTGAAGAATCCTCTGCCTGAGCTGCATTCACCATATTGACCTTGGCATGCTTGGGATTGTGCTTGACCACAGCTGTACTTGCCGATCTGACAGGAGGAGGAGGAGGAAGACGCCTCTGGTTGGTACACTTGTTGGCATAGTGACCCTTCTGTTGGCACTTGTTGCACGTGACCTCTGAAAGCGGACGGTGATGCGGAGCACTCGGTCTTGGCGCTTGAGACGAAGACTTGTTCTGAAAGCCTGGGTTGGGTGGGTGGGAGAAACCACTGCCACCTTTACTCTTCTGCTGATACGGCTGACGGAACGGAGGAGGAGGAAGCCAATACTTCTGCTGCTTGACCACTTGAGTAGAGGAAGACGGAGTAACATCTCTGGCACGCTTCCTGGAAGCATCACACCTCATCTGAGCAGCCTCTTGCTTCAGTGCCATGTTGTAGAACTCATCGTATCTCAACGGCTCAAAGAGGACAAGAGCGAGCTGAATTTCCTCACGAAGACCACCCCTGAACTGATAGATCATGCTCTTCTCATCAGGAACATCCTGCTTGGCAAAACGGGCAAGCTTCTGGAACAACTTGTTGTAGTCATAGACAGACAAAGAGCCTTGCTTCAGATTGCGGAATTCCTGACGCTTACTCTCAACCACACTTTAAGGGATGTGATGAGCGCGGAAATCTTGACGGAAATCGTTCCAAGTAATCAGACGTCCACCTCTGGAATCCTTGTACTGCTGGAACCACTCTGCAGCCTGATCTTTGAGCTGGAAAGAAGCGAACTTGACGAAATCTTCAGGCCTGACGTTGCTACATTCAAAATGCTTGCCCAGATCCACTAGCCAATCATCAGCATCGGTAGCCTCAACACAACCGCTGAACGTCTTTGGGCCATTTGCGAGGAACTGGTTCAGAGTAGCAAAGTGGTGCTGATTATGGCCTTGATTCCCTTGACTGCCTTGATTGCGCTCTTGGAGGATTTGCATGATCAACTGTGTGTTTGCATTAGTAGCGGCCATCACAGCTTGCCATGCTTCCGGAGGAGGCGGAGGTGGAGGCGGATCAGGATTCGGAGTCGTGCGCGTTGGAGGAGCCATCCTGAAGAGGTTGACCACCATTAGCACATTGATAGACAACAATATAGAAGCTGAATCCAACGGAATGAAAATTGCAACATATAGTCTTCACATCCGAACAAAATGAACGAATGCATTCCTCTTCAAATGGTCACATATCCATAAATTGCGAAGCCACGAAGAATTAAGGTAGAGAAATAAATCAACAAGGTACGGATCAAGAACGAATAATCGGTAAGAAATCCCAATCTCAAACCAATATCCGTGGAAGAAGAACTAGAGCTACTAGAATTCCCACCTATGAAACTCCCGAACCTTTCCGGTTATGCAATCAGGTGTTGGGGATACAGGGGAAGCACAATATCTCACCCAAACTAGCAAATCCTACATCCAGCTGTATCCATCCTTCAACACATAACCAGAAAAACTTCGGAAACCATCTACCTCAACCTTCGAAAAGCATCCGTTATACAAGTTATGGCGATACTCCCGAACTCCCGCCCCAGTACTGGGTGGCGTCGAGGTTATCTCACCAACGAACTGCATAAAAGAGATTTCCGATGCCGCGCACATATCTCAAGTATACCAGAATTGCAACGATAAAATTGTGACGACAACACCTCGGAGCTCAACTCCCCGGGACACTGCCACAACCCCTAAAGACAGGAGGCACCAAGAACAATGTTCTCGTCACAAAACCATCGGAACAAAACCAAAATACTCGCGTGACCCTAAAAAAAATTTTTTAGTGAAATTTGAGAAGAGAAGAGTCAAAACTCTACGTCAGGATGCCTTACCAGAGCGATGAGGAGACTGGGAAGTAAAAAGAATTCCTAAGCTCTCCGATATATAATTCCTAAGGACTCAAAACATTTTTCTAGACACAACTCGGCTGCTAAAAACGATCAAGCAATGGGGCTCCTAAGGTCGGGGAAGGCTCTGATTACCAACTTGTAACGCCCTCGATGCGGCTATAACTCCCACGTGTCGAGGCATGACTTAGAGGCATAACCGCATTGAAAGCAATGTCGCAAGTCAGGCAATCATTACAACATCCCATGTAATATATAATAAAAGGGGGAGATAACATAGTTGGCTTACACTCGCCACGTCACATCAGAGTACATAAATAACATCCATCAAACAAACACTCATGGCCCGACTACGGTGCCAAAATAGAAAAGAACCCAACATGCGACAAGGTCCTGAATCGATAACCCCAACTAGGCACCACTACTGATCGTCCGGAAAAGACACGTAGTATCGCTGAGAGTCCTCGTCGAACTCCCACTTGAGCTCGTAATCGTCAACTGGAGCAGAAACACCTGGACCTGCATCTGGAGTTGTAGTATCTGTGAGCCACAGGGACTCAGCAATCTCACACCCACGCGATCAAAACTATTTAAGCTCATAGGAATGGATAAGGCAAATATATGTGGAGCTGCAGCAAGCGACTAGCATATGTGGTGGCTAACTTATACGCAAAAGAGAGCGAGAAGAGAAGGCGAAGCACGAGCGAGAAGCTAAAGGAACATCCTGCGCAAGCATAACTCCAACACCGTGTCCACTTCACAGACTCCGCCGAGAAGGGGCCATCACGGTAACACACACGGTTGATTCATTTTAATTAAGTTTAGTTCAAGTAATCTACAACCGGACATTAACAAATTCCCATCTGCCCATAACCGCGGGCACGGTTTTCGAAAGATCAATCCCTGCAGGGGGGTCCCAACTTAGCCCATAACAAGCTCTCACGCTCAACGAAGGAATAGACCTCCACCCAAGACACACCGATCAGACTCGGTATCTCGGTACAACAAGATGATTCGACAGGTTAAAACAAGTCCAGCAACACCGCCCGAATGTGCCGACAAATCCCGATAGGAGCTGCACATATCTCTTTCTCAGGGCACACTCAGATGAGACTAGCTACGAGTAAAACCAACCCTCAAGTTTCCCCGAGGTGGCCCCGCAGGCAGCTCAGTTCGGACCAACACTCAGAGGGAGCACTGGCCCAAGGGGGGGCTAGAATACGATGACCCTCGCGCTCCGGAAACCCAAGGGAAAAAGAGGCTAGGTGGCAAATGGTAAAACCAATGTTGGGCATTGCTGGAAAAGCTTTAATCAAGGCGAACTATCAAGGGGTTCCCATTATAGCCCAACCGTGTAAGGGACGCAACAATCCGGGAACATAACACCGATATGACGGAAACTAGGGCGGCAAGAGTGGAACAAAACACTAGGCGAGAGGCCGAGCCTTCCACCCTTTACCAAGTATATAGATGCATTAAGATAACATAGCAATATAATGATATCCCAACAAGTAAATAAATGTTCCAACAAGGAACGGCTCCAATCTTCACCTGCAACTAACAACGCTATAAGAAGGGCTGAGCAAAGCGGTAACATAGCCAATCAACGGTTTGCTAGGACAATGGTGGGTTAGAGGTTCAACATGGCAATTAGGAGGCTGACAAGCAAATGGTAGGCATCGAAGCAGTGGCAAAGCAAAAGAGCGAGCAAACTAGCATAGCAAAGATAGTAGTGATTTCGAGGGTATGATCATCTTGCCTGCACAGTTGTCAGAGTTGACTGGATCCTCACAAGAAAACTCAACGGGCTCCTCGGTAGCGAACTCGTCTCCCGGCTCTACCCAACAAGACAAACAAGCAACAAGGATACAATCAACCACGGGCAAGACCAAGCAATAAGATGAAATGACGATATGCTATGCGGGATGCGATGCAGGATGTAAAATGCAAGATATGACAGGAAATACATGAACCTGGCATCAACTTGGAAAACCAAGTGTGCCACTGGATAGAGGGGATGAAATCGCTTGAAAATGATATAAAGATCATTGGAATCGGAGCTACGGTTTGGAAATGGCAAGCGTTTTAAGATATGACACCGGTATGTGATTTGCAGCAAGTAGGCATCTAAATGCAACGAAAAGAACATGCTACAGCCACCAATCATGAAAACAAAATACATGGCAGTGAAGTACACAAGATGGTTGACAAAACACTAGCACTGAGCCATAGGCAAATTCATCCATTAAGAGGTTCAAACAAGCATGGCTAAAACGCAAATGCAAAACAGATTCCAGACTTAGTGAAATTAACACTAGTCTGAAATTTCAGATCACGATGCTCTCTTCTGACCAGCAAAACAATATGATAGAAAACCTGAACATGACAACTAAGAACATGGCATGGAGCTACTCAACAAGCTTAACAAAACACCCAAAGTGACCTGGGGCCAAAAGGGTTCACAAAATACTCTACCGAGCTCACGAACATAGCTCGAACACAATCAGTTTTCAGACTTAGTGAAAACTGAGACACGCTGAAATATAACTCACGAAGGCATGTAAACGAGCTCGATGCACTCACTACGGTGCAAGTCATGGCAAGGAAAGCATATAACCAGCAATAAGGCACAATGTGCTAGCTACACATGGCAAGAACGAAGGCATAGCGTGCATGGAACACTAACGGTAGCATCGGCAAAATCGCAAACAAGTTGACGATCTGCCCAGATTAACAACGAAGCAAAAGTTGAGCTCGATTGAGTCAACCTAGAGCACTTCACATATGTAACCAAAGACATGGATGGATAGAGCATAACATAAATATCAAAACTCCCTTACTGATCATCCTCAAAAGAGGCACGGATCACTAGGAAACAAGCTGGACATATAGCATCATGAACTAAAATATCCCAGACTTAGTGAAAATCACTAAGTCCCTGAAATCTGCAATCTCAGGTACCTCTCTTCGCAAGCTTGCACAAGACAACACACACATCCTAAAAATACATGGGTCGCACCTCTGGAAAGAAGACAAAATGCTTAACAATTCATCCCAAAGGGGCACAGGCATATCATGCACGAATTAAACATGGCAAAAATGACAAAAGTGCATGATGAACTAACGGATCTGCAATTTAACTCACGAAGCGTCCTTCTAACAGCATTTTGGATATCAAGATGACCTCAAATGCAAATGATGCAATGGAATGAAATTATGTACATGTCGAGACGAAGATTTTGATATATCGTATGCCCAAAACGGAGCTACGGTTGCGGAGATACAAGCAGTCAAAGATTGCAAAAAAAATAAGGGGGAGAGGGAAAGTCAACCCTAGGGTTTACTGTTCACGCGCGGATCTGGATCTGGGCTCGCCGGGGCACGGACACCGAGGATCACCGGAGAGGCGCGGGGCTCGCCGGGGAGAGGGGCTGCGGCCGGGGCTTCCGCCGGCGACGAGGGGGCGGCGAGGAGGCGGCGAAGGCGGCGGTGGTCC